>NC_083463.1:30713139-30740639 GCF_030014155.1 Tachysurus vachellii | reverse complement strand
TGGTAAACTTCAGACATTACCACAAAAGTAA
Source organism: Tachysurus vachellii (assembly GCF_030014155.1). Taxonomy (NCBI): domain Eukaryota; kingdom Metazoa; phylum Chordata; class Actinopteri; order Siluriformes; family Bagridae; genus Tachysurus; species Tachysurus vachellii. The sequence continues at coordinate 30,740,608 of NC_083463.1, read as the reverse complement.
TGAAATACGTGTGTCAGGGCACCTTTAATTATTATTATTCTTTTTTTTCTTGTGCTCCCACAGCAGGCAGCTCTGCTTATGTTTCTTCAGGTTTAAGTTTCACTGATATTCTTAGCTTTGAGATCATGATAAAGGGAAAACGAAGAGAAAAAAATCGAATCGTTTTAAAGCAGTTAAAGCTCCGACAGTCTGTAGGAGCGATTAATACGAACCTTGTACTGAGAAAAGAAACATAAATAAAAAGTGGATTATTTTCAGCATGTCGCAAAGTGATTTATCATCATTGGGTCGTACTGCATATCCATTTACAGTTACATTTAATGTTTTGGAACATCCATGAGCTCCAGTCATCATGACATCGTTGTCTCTCCCTCACAAGCCTCTTTTCTACCCCACCGGCTGATACCACTGTGATTTGCCAACGATTACAAGGTGTTAGTTTATTAATAAAACAATGAGCAACATGTCACACATCTTAATAGTTAAATTTAATGTTACAGAACATCTGAGAGGATTTGTTTCATTTCATGTCACCATCCTTTCCTTTACAAAGTGTGTGTGTGTGTGTGTGTGTGTGTGTGTACTTTTCCCCGAGACCCCAGTGTGTGTGTGTGTACTTTTCCCCGAGACCCCAGTGTGTGTGTGTGTATGTGTACTTTTCCCGAGACACCAGTGTGTGTATGTGTACTTTTCCCCGAGACCCCAGTGTGTGTGTGTGTGTACTTTCCCCCGAGACCCCAGTGTGTGTGTGTGTATACTTTTTCCCCGAGACCCCAGTGTGTGTGTACTTTTCCCCCGAGACCCCAATGTGTGTGTACAAAGTGTGTGTGTGTGTGTGTGTGTGTGTGTACTTTTCCCCGAGACCCCAGTGTGTGTGTGTACTTTTCCCCGAGACCCCAGTGTGTGTGTGTGTGTGTGTGTGTGTGTGTGTGTGTACTTTTCCCGAGACCCCAGTGTGTGTGTGTGTACTTTTCCCCCGAGACCCCAGTGTGTGTGTGTGTGTACTTTTCCCCGAGACCCCAGTGTGTGTGTACTTTTCCCCGAGACCCCAGTGTGTGTGTACTTTTCCCCCGAGACCCCAGTGTGTGTGTGTACTTTTTCCCCGAGACCCCAGTGTGTGTGTACTTTTCCCCCGAGACCCCAGTGTGTGTGTGTGTGTGTGTACTTTTCCCCGAGACCCCAGTGTGTGTGTGTGTGTGTGTACTTTTCCCGAGACCCCAGTGTGTGTGTGTACTTTTCCCCCGAGACCCCAGTGTGTGTGTGTGTGTACTTTTCCCCCCGAGACCCCGGTGTGTGTGTGTGTGTACTTTTCCCCGAGACCCCAGTGTGTGTGTGTGTACTTTTCCCCCGAGACCCCAGTGTGTGTGTGTGTGTACTTTTCCCCGAGACCCCAGTGTGTGTGTACTTTTCCCCCGAGACCCCAGTGTGTGTGTGTGTGTACTTTTCCCCGAGACCCCAGTGTGTGTGTGTGTGTGTGTGTGTGTGTACTTTTCCCGAGACACCAGTGTGTGTATGTGTGTACTTTTCCCCCGAGACCCCAGTGTGTGTGTGTGTGAACGTGAGTGTGTGTGTGTGTGTGTGCGTGTGTGCATGTGTGTGTGTGAGTGCGTGTTTGTGTGTGAGCGCGTGCGTGTGTGTGTGTGAACGTGTGTGTGTGTGTGTGAGCGTGTGTGTGTGTGTGTGAGCGCGTGTTTGTGTGTGAGCGCGCGCGCGTGTGTGTGAACGTGTGTGTGTGAGCGTGTGTGTGTACTGTAAGACAGATGAATCACTAGTCTGATATCTTCATGTGTTATTGTGATATGATGCTTACAGAGAACAACACAATGTCAAGTCTAATTCAGTGCAGATTTGTTATTTGAGCTGAACAGTAGTTAGGAAACAGGACAGGGAATCCCTCCCGAAGTGTGTGTGCATGTATAGGAGGTGTGTGTGTGTGTGTGTACCTACAAGTGTCTACCATTTGTAGAATTTGTACCGCATCGATATGGAAACACTTTCAGTGGTGCATATAATCAGGTTTGATATCTGATGCTGTGTAAGTTCTTGGTTCTTGTCCAGAAAAGATTGAGGCGTTCCATTCGTGCCCTGTGGGAGAGGAGTTTAAGTATTTTACCGTTTCAGATTACAAGGCTATGCTAATAATAGCGCTGTAGCTAGCTGTGATAGAATGGCAAACTCGCTGAAATGAAAAACTAAAAGGATATGACGGATGAGTCCGGATAAATATACGCAGACTGTTTGGTCCTCGCTCGGAAAACTCGTACACGGAATTCACTTTTGTTGTTTGCTTTAAGATCTGTTGTATGGGTGTGTTAGTGTGAGATGGAGTGTATGTATGAGTAAGTGAATGAGTGTGAGTGTGAGTGTGTGTGTGTGTACAGAAGAGAAGCTTAAAAGCTTAGCTCCATGGGGCTGAGTAATTGCTTTAGATCTTTAAATTTCATGCCGTGCTGGTATTAGTGCATTAAATAGCCTACTGAATGTGGTACTGTATTATCGAATCACACACACACACGCACACACACGCACACACACACACATGCTGTAGTGTGTCTTACTGTAGTTCCATCTGCAAGACAGATCTCATCTTTAACATGTTCAGAAATCCTTATTGTTTGTTTACTGGAAAGCCACCACACATCAATTAACATATTAACCAATCAGGTACCTGCTTGTGTCAGTAGCCACACCCACTCACCCACGCTCGGATGCATCGATCTTATTTTTTCCGGGTCATTTGTCCTCTTTTATCCCGTTCAGGAGAACAAGACAGGGCTTCCACCAGCAGGAGAAGCCCCCGAGTCTGACCGACAGGGAGCAACTCGACAACCCCTAAAAGTTTAATCAGGAGGCTTTATTTAGAACATCAATATCCACAAGAAGACAATGCAGCTCTCCTCTTACCGAGACTCACTTTCATCATCTGTGAGATTATGTTATCTGTTATACGAGACACGGGTCAGATGTCAAGGTCAAGACAGGCCACAAACAGGTCACCGGTTTCGCAGAAGGTTGACATGGCGGAGACGATACTGTTCGAGTCGACGCTGAACAGAACGATTCGTTTCAAGGAAGATAGATTCAGATTCAGAAAATCTCCGAAATCTCCTGTATTTTCAAAATAATTCATCATTTGTGATCCCCTTTTCTTCTAAAAAAAAAATTCAAAACACAGACACAAACACACACACACAAACACACACACTCCTTTAGTGAGGGCTCTGAAGGACAGCAGTGGTATGATAGGTCAGATGAAGTGCACTAGAACAGAGGGAAAGGTCTCTATCTCTTTCTTTCTCTTTCTCTCACGCACACTCACAGTGTAGATGTCAGGCAGGCAGTAATAAGCACTCTGACTGACTGCAGGATCCGAAATTAAACCTGGCTCAGGCAGCGTGGTGTGTGTCTGTGTGTGTGTGTGTGTGTGTGTGTGTGTGTGTGTGTGTGTGTTGGGGGGGTGCAGTTTCAATCTGCAACTAATCCATGGTTTCCTTGTGAGCAGATAGAATAGCTGCAGTTCCCTTTCATTCACTCACTCACAGTGAGTCGGTGTCACTGATTCAGTCACTGACTCAGTTACTGATTCACTCACTCATTAGGCGGCTCACTCATTCACACATCATTCAGTCAGACATTCATTTATCAAACCTTAAACTCTTTTATTCATTCACTCGTTTAGTAACTCACTCACTCACTCACTCGTTTAGTAACTCACTCACTCATTCACTCGTTTAGTAACTCACTCACTCACTCGTTTAGTAACTCACTCACTCACTCACTCATTCACTCGTTTAGTAACTCACTCACTCATTCACTCGTTTAGTAACTCACTCACTCACTCGTTTAGTAACTCACTCACTCACTCACTCGTTTAGTAACTCACTCACTCATTCACTCGTTTAGTAACTCACTCACTCACTCGTTTAGTAACTCACTCACTCACTCACTCATTCACTCGTTTAGTAACTCACTCACTCACTCATTCACTTGTTTAACTCACTCATTCACTCGTTTAGTAACTCACTCATTCACTCGTTTAGTAACTCACTCGCTCACTCATTCACTCGTTAGTAACTCACTCATTCACTTGTTAGTAACTCACTCATTCACTTGTTTAGTAACTCGCTCATTCACTCGTTTACTAACTCGCTCATACACTCGTTTACTAACTCGCTCATTCACTCGTTTACTAACTCGCTCATTCACTCGTTTACTAACTCGCTCATACACTCGTTTACTAACTCGCTCATTCACTCGTTTAGTAACTCCCTCATTCACTCGTTTAGTAACTCCCTCATTCACTCGTTTAGTAACTCACTCATTCACTCGTTTAGTAACTCACTCATTCACTCGTTTAGTAACTCACTCATTCACTCGTTTAGTAACTCACTCATTCACTCGTTTAGTAACTCACTCACTCACTCATTCACTCGTTTAGTAACTCACTCACTCACTCACTCACTCGTTTAGTAACTCCCTCATTCACTCGTTTAGTAACTCACTCATTCACTCGTTTAGTAACTCACTCACTCACTCATTCACTCGTTTAGTAACTCACTCACTCACTCACTCACTCGTTTAGTAACTCCCTCATTCACTCGTTTAGTAACTCACTCACTCACTCACTCACTCGTTTAGTAACTCCCTTATTCACTCGTTTAGTAACTCACTCATTCACTCGTTTAGTAACTCACTCACTCACTCATTCACTCGTTTAGTAACTCACTCACTCACTCACTCACTCGTTTAGTAACTCCCTCATTCACTCGTTTAGTAACTCACTCATTCACTCGTTTAGTAACTCACTCACTCACTCATTCACTCGTTTAGTAACTCACTCACTCGCTCATTCACTCGTTAGTAACTCACTCATTCACTCCTTTACTAACTCGCTCATTCACTCGTTTACTAACTCCCTCATTCACTCGTTTGCTAACTCCCTCATTCACTCGTTTACTAACTCCCTCATTCACTCGTTTACTAACTCCCTCATTCACTCGTTTACTAACTCCCTCATTCACTCGTTTACTAACTCCCTCATTCACTCGTTTACTAACTCGCTCATTCACTCGTTTACTAACTCCCTCATTCACTCGTTTACTAACTCCCTCATTCACTCGTTTAGTAACTCCCTCATTCACTCGTTTACTAACTCCCTCATTCACTCGTTTAGTAACTCCCTCATTCACTCGTTTAGTAACTCCCTCATTCACTCGTTTAGTAACTCACTCACTCACTCATTCACTCGTTTAGTAACTCGCTCATACACTCGTTTACTAACTCGCTCATACACTCGTTTACTAACTCGCTCATTCACTCGTTTAGTAACTCGCTCATTCACTCATTCACTCGTTTAGTAACTCACTCACTCATTCACTCATTTAGTAACTCACTCACTCACTCATTCACTCGTTTACTAACTCGCTCATTCACTCGTTTACTAACTCGCTCATTCACTCGTTTAGTAACTCGCTCATTCACTCGTTTACTAACTCGCTCATTCACTCGTTTACTAACTCGCTCATTCACTCGTTTACTAACTCGCTCATTCACTCGTTTACTAACTCGCTCATTCACTCGTTTACTAACTCGCTCATTCACTCGTTTACTAAATCGCTCATTCACTCGTTTACTCACTCCCTCATTCACTCGTTTACTCACTCCCTCATTCACTCGTTTAGTAACTCACTCACTCCCTCATTCACTCGTTTAGTAACTCACTCACTCACTCATTCACTCGTTTAGTAACTCACTCACTCACTCATTCACTCGTTTACTCACTCGCTCATTCACTCGTTTACTAACTCACTCATTCACTCGTTTACTAACTCGCTCATTCACTCGTTTACTAACTCGCTCATTCACTCCTTTACTAACTCGCTCATTCACTCCTTTACTAACTCGCTCATTCACTCGTTTACTCACTCCCTCATTCACTCTTTTAGTAACTCCCTCATTCGCTCGTTTAGTAACTCACTCATTCGCTCGTTTAGTAACTCACTCATTCGCTCGTTTAGTAACTCACTCATTCGCTCGTTTAGTAACTCACTCATTCGCTCGTTTAGTAACTCACTCATTCGCTCGTTTAGTAACTCACTCATTCGCTCGTTTACTCACTCACTCACTCAATGATTCACTGATTCACTCACTCCATTTCTCACGCTCCATCACTGTGACTGTGTATAACAGTGTTCCTATCAGCTACACATATGTTTAAAAAATACTTTCAGACCTTTGGTTATTTAACTTCGTGTTAAATTCACTTTTCCTGGGTTTTCACAAAACGTTGGCAACAGTTTGATTCACAGGGTTGAACCTGGACATATTTGACAGCATCATTATCAGGGAACAGTTTATTCCGGTCACATCCCTAAAGCAAAGTAAAACCTGGAGCCACTCGCTAGCTGAGTAATAAAGCACAGGGGACAGGAGGGTCAGAAGAAACAGATGGATGGAGATTCCCTCTGACTGCAGAAGGATGAGAGTCTCACCGGCAGTCACACTGACATTGTGTCTGATCATAACTGAGTCTCACTAACTGTTACCTAAAGACCGGAAATGTGCTGTTGATGCGAGAGCTTTGTTAGTAATGGGGCAGATCGCTGCAGCTTACTGTTGTGTTAACAGTTTATTTCTGCAGCTTGTGTCTCGAAATGGGAGAAAAAAAGGAAGACAGAGAGAGACAAACTGAGCTATGGAGCTTCTTTTAAGTTTACACCTGCCAAGAGCAGCACACCAGCTATAAATACATTCCTTTCTGAATCACCAGTTAAAACACACACACAAACACACACACACACACACACAGTCTCTTGTGCTTTCTCTCCCTCTGAGGACACTGTGGACTCCTCAGAGAGAAGGTGGCATTGCCCACAGTGCCACAGACTTACATTACGTACTTACATTACGCTCTCATCTCAGACCTTCTCTAGCTAATTTCATCGCGGTATTTTTTGCTAATCGCTGAACTTCATTTCAAGGTTTCACTGTTTATATCAGCTACAGTACTTGTAGCGGGAGTGTAGTGACCGCTACCGCTGGCGATTGTGGGCGTGGCCTGTCCACCTTTTCTTTTCAGTGCCAATGAGAACCTCTGTAGCAGCATCGCTGAAAAATCACTGCACAGCTCAGAACGTAGTTCCACAGTTTGTTGTTTAATAAAATAGCGTCTGTTTTTATTTGTAGTGAAGTTGTAGCTCAGGACCTACAGTGTTTATTATAGCTAGAATGTTGGCGCTAACCTGTTACTCAGACATTCCACAAGATTAAATCTAACTAAAATCTATGTGTTATAAGCAGAAGAACCATCCAGAAGACCATCCAGCGGCACGGTCTGTGCGTCATACTGCATCACGACAACCCTCCCCTCACACACACACACACACACATACACACACATTTAAGTTTATGTATTTCCTTCACTTTTTTTCTTGTCGTCATGTTACCAGCCTCGCATCTGACTGTTCAAAAGTGAATCCAGAAACGTTAAATAGTTAAAAAAGTTCCAGATATAAAGGTGAAAGTGAAATAAACAGGAAAACCAGTGAAAGTGCAAATAAAATTGTGAATGTGGGCAATTACACAGGCTCCGTTTATGTGCCATGATAAATAAACCAACATCACAGATAATGAATTATTGAGTTAGACAGTGGCGTGTGACAGGAGGAAGACCTTGTAAATTGCTAAAAACACACACACACACACACACACACACACACACACACACACACACGCACGAAGTCTAAAGTGCTAAATTACGTGCACTATTTTTATGACCCAGTCATCGCGCACTTCTTTTGGCTCTCTGTGTAAACAGCGGTGTGAAAGCTGTGTGTAGCCTTTTAGCCAATCACACGTCCCGACAGGCGACCGAGCGGCTCAGCAGCCTTCTAAATGGTGGCTTAATTTGTTTGTGAATAAAACTCATTAATCATGCAAACATGTTGTCAGGCTACACGACCTGGATTCGGTGTCAGATTTGTTATAGTATCAGGGATCTCCCTTGTTCACACTTTTTTATTCAGAAGCAAACAAAAAAAAAGCAATTCGGGTCACGTACGTTAGAAACGAGTTTACAGACCTTAAGAAAAAACAAAACAGCATCGATACCGAAAGATGAAACGAATACATTTGTATAATGACTCCGGTTGAAACTGTTCTGCTCTCCTGTGATGATATTCTACGTTCAGAGGGATTTTTAAACAAGACGAAACCCTCAAGGACTATAACAGAGATGGGGGACTCGAGTCATATGACTTGACTCGAGTCAGACTTAAGTCGCAAATTTGAGACTTGCTTGACGTATATTAAAAAAAGACTCGACTTGACTTTGACTTGACATTCATGACTTGAGACTTGACTCGGACTTGAGGTAAATGACTCAGAGATGGGGGACTCGACTCGACTCAAGTCAGACTTAAGTCGCATATTTGAGACTTGAGACGTGCTTGACAAATATTTAAAAAACTTGACTGACTTGACATTCATGACTTGAGACTTGACTCGGACTTGAGTTAAATGACTCAGAGATGGGGGACTCGACTTGACTCGAGTCAGACTTAAGTCACAAATTTGAGACTTGAGACTTGCTTGACAAATATTAAAAAAAGACTCGACTTGACTTTGACTTGACATTCATGACTTGAGACTTGATGCGGACTTGAGGTAAATGACTCAGAGATGGGGGACTCGACTTGACTCGAGTCAGACTCAAGTCACAAATTTGAGACTTGCTTGACAAATATTAAAAAAAACTCGACTTGACTGACTTGACACTCATGACTTGAGACTTGACTCGGACTTGAGGTAAATGACTCAGAGATGGGGGACTCGACTTGACTCGAGTCAGAACTAAGTCGCAAATTTGAGACTTGAGACTTGCTTGACAAATATTAAAAAAAGACTCGACTTGACTTTGACTTGACATTCATGACTTGAGACTTGATGCGGACTTGAGGTAAATGACTCAGAGATGGGGGACTCGACTTGACTCGAGTCAGACTTAAGTCGCATATTTGAGACTTGAGACTTGCTTGACAAATATTAAAAAATACTCGACTTGACTTTGACTTGACACTCATGACTTGAGACTTACTTGTGACTTGCACATGTGTGACTTACTCCCACCTCTGGACTATAAACAATATGTTAAAGAAAAGATCTGAGATCATTCCCGTACGGAGAAACTGGAAGGGTTTTAAATCAAACAAAGCAGCAAACGCTGGGAAAAGAATTTTATATCATCATTATCATGTACCTAGTAATGGAGGCAGAGGTAATTCTGTTCAGGGGACAAAAGCCTTGATTAGTAATTCTTTCATTTAAATCACATGCGCTATTCAGTATGACATTGTTCCCAGGCTCTACATAAAGCAAAGCCACACTGTGAATAGCTAACATTATAATATTTTCTGGTAATGAAAGGTAATTGCGTTGCTCTGGAACGGCATGCTTTTGGCCAGCAGTCGGGAAATAACTGCGTTCTCTGCAGTACTATGAATTATAAATAAAGCACAGCGTATTTGCCAATCATCTCTGTGGTAAAATAACAATTAAGATGTGTGTGTGTGTGTGTAATCATATCCTGTGTTTTTTGTGTATATATCGTGTGTAATATGCTATCGTTCAGCCTGTTGACAATAGTATCACCTATGGCTATGATGAATGTGAAAGAAGGGGGCGCGGCCACAGATACGGACATTTTCTAATCTAAACCACTGTTACGTTTTGCTAGCGAAGGCTTTTATGGCTTTATCTGCATGACAGCACAGATAAGAGATGCTAAAAACAACAGGGGGTTTCGGTTTCACGTTTTAGAAGAAAGACATTCCGCGAGTCGAAGTGTAACACACCGTTATCTGTTCGATGCTAGTTTATTCTCTGCTCAGGACACAGAAGTCAAATAACACCAGCTGCTAAGGTCTGTTTAATGAACGTCTTAAAGCTGAAGAATTCTTACAGAAACTGATCACTTGATAACAGCCCCGTGCGAGTCAGTCATATATTTGGGAGTTCTTCAATTTCTGAGACAATTAGCAGGAAATGGTGGAAAGCTTATTCCTTTTTAGCTACCAAATAGCATTAAGTAAGGTGTGAAGGCACAGTGGAAAGCCTGGTGATTTCTTTGGACTACTGAGAATTGAGAGGTTGTTTTTTTTTTTTTGTTTTTTTTTAAATAGCAGCGAATCCTTAGAGAAGTAGTTAGAAGGTGTGAGGAGTGCCTCAGGGTGGAGTACTAGGTGCGCTAGATGTTCTGAGCAAACCGAGTGTCTACGGTAGTTTGGGAATATTTTTCCAGCCAAAACGGAGGCTCCTTAAACGTTAGTTTTATTTACAGAACAATGAAAAGCCTGTAGGTTTGTTTTTTTTTATTTCTAGTGGAGGCTTAAGAATTATTTTAAGCAGACGAGGTGCCTCAAGGTGATGTACTACACCGGTTATACTGTACGTTATTAGCCGATCTCGTTCTAGCTCCAGATGCCTCTGATATCTTGTGTACACTTTTCCAGTCACAAGCTTCAGAGTGGCTCTGCACAAACTCATTAGCTCTCCATGCTTCGGTCAATACACAAACCTGCACACACTGTGCTACATATCATGAATCCTGGTATAATATGATACGGTATTATCATCATATCACCCACCTCTAGCCTTAAACTAGTTGTGCTTCTCACTCACACGTGGCTGTACAGTAGCAATGTGTCAATAAACACAATATTCCACGATATACAGCACATAAAATATTTCCAAGCACGCTTCACCGTATTGTCACTAGCCATCTGTTCTGTTTGGGAGGCAGCAGCACAGGCACACAGCACTTCTGGTTAGTATTTGCATGGTATAAAGATAAAGGCTGTCACTTTTGGAAGGCACCAGAAGACAGCTGTCATCCCGGGTACCTTATTTGGGCCTAATTTGAGCACATTGCATGTATCTTTCTTGACTAATACAATTCTATAATCCTGTTCGGCAGACAAGGTTCCCGTGAGAACGCAGAAGACAGACAGAAGTCTTACAGAGAAATCCTCGACGTGATCCAATGAAATTTTCCAAATGCTCATTGTGATCCTTTTCATCTCTAAACATTATGTACAGAAGACAGAAGGTCGGCTTTAGCCGGAAAATTTGGCAGTAATTAGCTGAAAGTGTATTTTTTGCCTGATTCTTGGTCCCGTCTCGTTTCCCAGAGGCTTCGGTCTTCAGCTCCTTCCATTTCCTCTTGGGTGCTATCATGCACCGTCACGCATAAATATCAGTCTGAAATCTAACACCTTCCTGCCACTAGCTGTCAGTGTAATATATATAATCGACATAAAACTATAGACGAGCATCAAATTCAGCAATAAAATTTCACATCTCGTAATTGGCACATTTTCTAGATGTCTGGAGGTTTTACAAAAGATTTATAGGAGGATGATCAAACCATCCCTGTAGAGTGGAAGTGTCTTTTTTTTGACCTGTTCTTCCATTTTCTCTTTCATAGCTGCACTAAAACCTTGTTTTGTTCTTCTAAGGTAGCTTTCACATGTGGCACACATCCAGTTGGATGGATCCTATTTACCAGAGATGGGGGACTCGAGTCATATGACTTGACTCGAGTCAGACTTAAGTCGCATATTTGAGACTTGATACGTGCTTGACAAATATTTAAAAAATACTCGACTTGACTTTGACTTGACATTCATGACTTGAGACTTGACTCGGACTTGAGGTAAATGACTCAGAGATGGGGGACTCGACTTGACTCGAGTCAGACCTAAGTCGCAAATTTGAGACTTGAGACTTGCTTGACAAATATTAAAAAAAGACTCGACTTGATTTTGACTTGACATTCATGACTTGAGACTTGACTCGGACTTGAGGTAAATGACTCAGAGATGGGGGCTTGACTTGACTCGAGTCAGACTTAAGTCGCATATTTGAGACTTGAGACTTGCTTGACAAATATTTAAAAAAGACTCGACTTGATTTTGACTTGACATTCATGACTTTAGACTTGACTCAGACTTGAGGTAAATGACTCAGAGATGGGGGACTCGACTTGACTCGAGTCAGACTTAAGTCGCAAATTTGAGACTTGCTTGAGAAATATTAAAAAAAGACTCGATTTGACATTCATGACTTGAAACTTGACTCGGACTTGCACATGTGTGACTTACTCCCACCTCTGCTATTTACTGCTGATGTGAAAACAGTATCTCATGCACACTCACACACACACACACACACTCACACACACACACTCACAAGATTCTGTCCTTTACACACAAGGTTCTGTGATTTCTAAAAAGTTAACTTATTTTTTTAACCTCAGAAGCTCGGCAGCGACCGAAAAAACGTCTGCAGCGGCACTTTTTAAAAGCGGCCACATCCTGCGCACCTTGCAGGGCACTTCCCATAGGAGCACATTTAGAAGTCGGTTGAGGACAAAAAATAGAGAATAAAAAAAAAAAAAAAAAAAAAGCATTCAGCTTCCGCAACATATTTATTTATTTATCTTCATATCAGCATCTGTATGTTCAGCGTTTTCATTTCGGTTTAAAAGTTTCAGTTTTCTGCTTTCTGTAAAGCGATCGTTAGCCTGAGAAAGGTGAACATAAACGTTTGTTCAGAAGCCATAGCCTCCAAAACATCATCGGTTCACTGCGTTTTCTATGTAGTTATTACTTAAACTTGATCAGTATCGCCGCATTCGTCAATGATTCAAGAAATAATGAATTTAGATGAATATTGTGACATTAAACAGCAACACAGCATGTTGAGATCACAGGGAAGATAATGTCGGATTAGAGCAGATGCCACATGTCCCTTTCTCATTCATCAGCTTCCTACTTTCCGCACCTGGTTATGGCATCGGTTCGTTCATTCGAGCGCTGACTCATGAGCTGTGGCCGTCTGGGTGAGCCGGTGTTGGCATGGCCCTGGCCTGACCTTCAGCCTCCGCTGTGCCACCCGACACCCTCGACACTGACAGACATGTGTTAATTATCACAGGTGTGACTTTCCATAACACACTGACTGACTCTCCTATATGGGTGTGCGCATATACTTAGGTACACATGCACGCAGAAAGGCTTTTTATTTAGACCTCGCTCGGGTCATGCTGCTTTTCTTACACAATCCTCTCTATTCTCATTTGTCAGAAACATGCGATCGCTTCGAGGTCATCTCTCTCTCAGGGAGCTTTAAAATTCCCCTGCTGTGTGTGCTGTTGTCAAACAGTCCGAGGTCAGAGATAAGGTAGCTGAGTTGGGACAAATGATTTTGCCTACCTACCTACCTACAGTCCATCCTTCTCTACTGATCCGTCTGTTTCTCACTCGTTCCCTTCCCCTCTCGTGTCTGTTACGCACAGAATTAAAAGGAGGCAGCATTATGAGTTATATAACTGCTGACATTCCTTACTTCCGCATATATTGTACTTATTGTGATACAGGAGCAAAAGGTCTGGGACAAAATTTGCTCTCTGCGTCGTCCTCGTTGTTTTTTTTTTTCCGTTTTTTTTTTTTTTTCATTTTAATGAACGTCCCTCATTAAAATGCTTAAAGAAAACCTAAAGGAAGATCTGAATTAGTTTCACGGACACTGATAACACATGTTTCTTTTTATAATTCTAACAAGATTATACACACAATATCTAACAATAAAAAATTTAATATACAAAAATAAAATAAAATAAGATGTGTTATTCGGTTGTGGTAGAACAATAATTACAAAGAATAATAATTTAGAGGATTTTTAGATTCCTAAAGAGTCTTTAAGATGGAAAATATGTCTTCTATGTAGTGTATTTACTTTTGATTTTTTTATTTTCCACATAAAGTCTTTGGGTTGTTGATCGGAGGATCCGGGTTCAAGGCCCAGCACAGACAAGCTGCCACTGCTGGGCCCTTGAGCAAGGCCCTCAACCCTCCCTGCTCCAGGGGCGCTGTATCATAGCTGCCCCTACACTCTGACCGCAGCCTCCACAGTTGGGGTAGAAAAAAATTCCACTGTGCTGTAATGTACTGTATATGTGGTGATAATAAAGGCTTCTAAAGGCTTCCCACTTCTATGCTATAAAACCACATAGAAACTTTGGGTCAAACGTCAAGACTTTCAGATCCTGTCCAATCAAACAAAGTTCTGAACAATACAGTCATTCATAAATACCCAAATGGTGGTGAACACGTGTCCACGTGAAGCAGCCTTGTACTTACCATCCTTGCGGTGGTACGTGATCTCCACTTTCCTCTCCTCCGAGCCGAGCAGGGCCTGCGCTATCTGTGCAACGGCGTGCCGCTTCGTCAGCTGGCCGTGCAGGAAGTCGCACGTGCACGGCTTCTGCATGATGTCTGGCCGTGAGAAGCCCGTCATTTCACAGAAGCCGTCGTTGCAGAAGATGATGGCGCAGTTTTGCACTCGGGCATTTGCTATCACAAACTTCTTATCTGTGGAGGCAGACAGGAAGACAAAGGTGTTAATAGTGTAATGATGATGAAGACTTAATTAATTAACACACTCTGATAAGATCCTGAACCCTATTATTCCTAGGCATTAACACTCGTGTCCATAATCCAGCACCTGTTTTATGTCCAATATATTTCTATAAATAAATATATAGTATAAATGATCCATCTATGAAACTAAATGCTACGTATGACAACCTTAGGCACTCACCTCATTATTTTAATAATTAAAAAAGCATGATCACATTTAACGGTACTTATATACAGTATAAATGAATGGCGTCATGTTGGTGTTTTAACAATATAACTGGAATGAATCATGAATAATATTTGACTTTGATGTCTTGCTAATAGTAAAAAAACGTAAACGTCGATTTGTAAGGAATTAAATGAACACAAATCATTGTACAATTATCATGTCATTAATACCACAATGTGTGTAAAGATCAGAGACTGACCAGAAAGCATCTCAGATCTCTTGTCATTTGACTTAAGTCTGTTTTAAATGCATTTAATCTTCTATATGAGAACTTTCCCAACACTCAAGGTGCAGGAAATGCAGGAACGGGTGTAAACACTATTGCGTTTGTTTGTTTGTTTGTTTGTTTTTATTTAAAAATAAATACATTATTAAATAAATTGAATAAATAATTCATTTATTATTTGCATTCGTTAATAACCTAGAACAATATGAGCTGGAGAGATCAGATGTGCAGATTGCTGACTGGACAGTGTTTTATAGCGACAGTAAGATTTTGCGCCAGTGAACGCGCGCGTTTGCGCCTTTTGCGCGTAGCTACGATTGTAAACAATAAAATAAAAGCGGAATCAAAACAGCAGAAGCCGATATTCAAACAAAACGACGTGATACAGTAAAGCACGTGGATTCACTTTCACTAGAAAATACGACACGATATTTCTTAAACGACACTGTAAATGACGATCAGTACAGATTGGAGGTCATCTGTTCACTGCGTGACAAAGACTGAGTGACAAAAAGTCCCCGGTAAAGGAAACGTGACATGACACTTACTCTGACCCTCGAATTTACGGATAATGATCCCCAGGAAGGTGTTTTGCGGCGCGACGTGACCCCGCCGCACCGGCATGATGATCGCGTGGAAATCCAACGGAGCCAAAGGAGGCTCTGTGTGTGTGTGTGTGTGTGTGTGTGTGTGTGTGTGTGTGTGTGTGTGTGTGTGTGTGTGTGTGTGTGTGTGTGTTTTACGAGCGGCGGAGTGCGGATGCACGGGGACCTCCGTCACAAGTCGTCATTCCGGCTGAATTTATGTGTCCTTTGTGCGCGCGCCTCCGATCTTCACGGCTCGTCTTTCCCGCTTGTCGTTCTTACGCAAGAAACCGGGGCAGCACGCAGCCGCGAGTGCGGGCGCGAGTGCACGCACATCACTGAGCTAAGGGCGCGCGTGGAAAAGGCGAAACGGTGCACACACCGCATGTCAAAACCGCACGTCCCGCTCATAGCACCGGCGCACAGTTCTCTGCGTACTGCTTAGTACGGCAGTGGATGCAGCCGCGCGCTTGAGTCAGCTGACAACCAGTGACGTCGGTCCGCTGTACGGTCGTGCGCGAGGAAACCGTATCTGAGACAACAGCGTCCAACAGCCTGAAGCACGTGGTCCTGTTTTTTCTCTCTCTCTCTCTCTCTCTCTAACCTTCAAGCGTATCGGTGACACACCGAGAGGAAAAAGCAGAGCGGATGTAGTCAACCGAGATAATTCGGTCAGATATTCTGGTGTAGCTCGAACTGTGATGGATTCGTGAGAACTAAGTTACTAAAATTAAGTCAATTAAGCAAAATCAGATTTTTAAGTGCAGGTGCAATCATCTAATCATGCAGCATTACTGGTAATGAGACAAGATGACACCCAGAGCCCTGAGGAGAATGTTCTGGGGGATAAAATGGTCCTTATTCATTCAGGGCTTTATAACCAGTCAGGGTGGTGGAGGAACCGGTGCCAGGTACCGGTACAGTGATTGTGTGGTGGGGATACAACCTGAACCTGTGCCAGGTACCAGTACAGTGATTGTGTGGTGGGGATACAGCCTGAACCAGAGCCAGTCCTGGGTACAGTGATTGTGTGGTGGGGATACAGTCTGAACCTGTGCCAGGTACCGGTACAGTGATTGTGTGGTGGGGATACAGCCTGAACCTGTGCCAGGTACCGGTACAGTGATTGTGTGGTGGGGATACAACCTGAACCTGTGCCAGGTACCGGTACAGTGATTGTGTGGTGGGGATACAGCCTGAACCTGTGCCAGGTACCGGTACAGTGATTGTGTGGTGGGGATACAACCTGAACCTGTGCCAGGTACCGGTACAGTGATTGTGTGGTGGGGATACAGCCTGAACTAGAGCCAGATCAGGGTACAGTGATTGTGTGGTGGGGATACAACCTGAACCTGTGCCAGGTACCAGTACAGTGATTGTGTGGTGGGGATACAACCTGAACCTGTGCCAGGTACCGGTACAGTGATTGTGTGGTGGGGATACAGCCTGAACCAGAAACTCTGGGGAGGCAGAAATCCAAGCTCAGAATCTAACTGGGACCCTGGAGCTGCAAGCTCTGTTTTTTAAATGAGGTTTTATGAACTGTTCCTTAAAGCACTTATTATACAGTAAGCCATGGTTCGATCCTAAGCTCAGGTTTCTGTCTGTGTGAAGTTTCATTTCCTGCAGGTTCTCTGATTTCATACAATCCCAAAATCATGCTATTAGGCAGATCAGCTAGGTCCAATTAGCCCTAAATGTTAATGAGTGCCATGATGGACTGATGCCCAATTCAGGGTGTATTCCTGACCAAGATAATGTGCTTACTTAAGAAGAACTGTGTGACTATGTACTGGATCCACCAGGAGCACAACAAAAGTGCTAATCGATGTTCTCTTATGGTTTTGGGTTCCACAGGAAGTCTAAAGACAGGAAGCTGTCCTACATAGAACCTTTGTTTCCCCAAAGGGTAAAACCAACGGCCTCATTACGGATCTAGATTTTACTTTTCTTTCTAAGAGTCTTCTAAGGAGTCTTCATAAATAATTCAACACGGTCAGTAGATTAAAAATCCGTCATAAAAACGTGCCCCCTGTGCCCACTTCGCTGACCTCTGAAAGAATGGATTTATAAGTCTGTATAGTTTTCTGTTGCTCAGGGATTTTAAGGTCTAGCTGTTATAAGAGGTTACTTGGAACTGCTTTGCTGCACACCAGAGGGACTGTTCTGCTGAAGGGTGGAAAATCTTCTGCCATTTAAAAAGTCACACCTGCAAAGACGTAAACAAATATCTAACCCATACTAATTATTTACTCTGAGTGATTTGATCATCTAATCTGATGTCTAATGTCATTAGATCCTTATGTGTAACGCAAAGGCAATTATTTTTTAATGACTGTATCAGTGCCTCCATCTAGTGGTGTTAAGGAGCAGTGCAAATGTTTTTTTTTTCTCTGTTTTTCCAGGCTATAAAGTGCAAGTTCAAGATGCATTTCCAGGCTATAACCTGCATGTTCAAGATACATTTCTAGGCTATAACATGCATGTTTGAAAAGCTTTTCCAGGCTATAACATGCATGTTCAAGATGCTTTTCCAGGCTATAACATGCATGTTCAAGATGCTTTTCCAGGCTATAATGTGCATGTTCAAGATGCTTTTCCAGGCTATAATGTGCATGTTCAAGATGCTTTTCCAGGCTATAACATGCATGTTCAAGATGCTTTTCCAGGCTATAACACGCATGTTCAAGATGCATTTCTAGGCTATAACATGCATGTTCAAGATGCTTTTCCAGGCTATAACACGCATGTTCAAGATGCATTTCTAGGCTATAACATGCATGTTCAAGATGCTTTTCCAGGCTATAACATGCATGTTCAAGATGCATTTCTAGGCTATAACATGCATGTTCAAGATGCATTTCTAGGCTATAACATGCATGCTTGAAAAGCTTTTCCAGGCTATAACATGCATGTTCAAGATGCTTTTCCAGGCTATAACATGCATGTTCAAGATGCTTTTCCAGGCTATAACATGCATGTTCAAGATGCATTTCTAGGCTATAACATGCATGTTCAAGATGCATTTCTAGGCTATAACATGCATGCTTGAAAAGCTTTTCCAGGCTATAACATGCATGTTCAAGATGCTTTTCCAGGCTATAACATGCATGTTCAAGATGCTTTATCAGGCTATAATGTGCATGTTCAAGATGCTTTTCCAGGCTATAACATGCATGTTCAAGATGCTTTTCCAGGCTATAATGTGCATGTTCAAGATGCTTTTCCAGGCTATAATGTGCATGTTCAAGATGCTTTTCCAGGCTATAACATGCATGTTCAAGATGCTTTTCCAGGCTATAACACGCATGTTCAAGATGCATTTCTAGGCTATAACATGCATGTTCAAGATGCTTTTCCAGGCTATAACACGCATGTTCAAGATGCATTTCTAGGCTATAACATGCATGTTCAAGATGCTTTTCCAGGCTATAACATGCATGTTCAAGATGCATTTCTAGGCTATAACATGCATGTTCAAGATGCATTTCTAGGCTATAACATGCATGCTTGAAAAGCTTTTCCAGGCTATAACATGCATGTTCAAGATGCTTTTCCAGGCTATAACATGCATGTTCAAGATGCTTTTCCAGGCTATAACATGCATGTTCAAGATGCATTTCTAGGCTATAACATGCATGTTCAAGATGCATTTCTAGGCTATAACATGCATGCTTGAAAAGCTTTTCCAGGCTATAACATGCATGTTCAAGATGCTTTTCCAGGCTATAACATGCATGTTCAAGATGCTTTATCAGGCTATAATGTGCATGTTCAAGATGCTTTTCCAGGCTATAACATGCATGTTCAAGATGCTTTTCCAGGCTATATCATGCATGTTCAAGATGCTTTTCCAGGCTATAACATGCATGTTCAAGATGCTTTTCCAGGCTATATCATGCATGTTCAAGATGCTTTTCCAGGCTATAACATGCATGTTCAAGATGCTTTTCCAGGCTATAACATGCATGTTCAAGATGCTTTTCCAGGCTATAACATGCATGTTCAAGATGCTTTTCCAGGCTATAACAGTACTCATGTTTTTAGTATTAAACCACTTTATATAGAAATTTTTTAAAGCTAAATATTATATACGATGCTTAATTCAGTTCCTATTGATTAGTAGGTGGTGTTTAATGTTCTATGCAAGCAGTTGTTCCAGCTGTAATTCCAATCAGAGTTTGTTACATATTAATTCTCCCACAGTGAAATTTCTATACTATATTAATGCTCCACATAATCTACGCTTAGTAATCAAGACGTTTATTTAACATATGGAAGGAGTCTCCAGTGTCTGTTATTGTTTGTACTGTAGTTTCTTAGGAAGTGCATTTTTTTTTCTTAGTCATTTCAAGATAAGTCTGGAGAAGTTATGTGACTAATTGAACACGATTATATATCAGTGTACGTACACAAAAATGGATGGAGTGTTGATTTTATTTACATTGTGAGTACACTTCAATTCAACAGCAGAAATGTGTAGGTCTAGCTTTCAGAACCTCTTGAGATACCACCTTGAGATGTCATGTTCCTCAGACTGAAGGATTTTAAAAAATCATGAAGCAGACAGTTTATTTATTTATATGTTTTTTGCTATTTTAAAAGAAAGAAAAAAATGTGCCAAGAATGTCCGCCTGCTGAGGCTCAGAGACATGAGACACACAGACTGTTGCGGGAGAATGTGTGGGAACGATTTCTGCTGTGAACTTTCTGAAGAGAGGAAAAGAAATTGGCTGGAATTTATCAAGTAAATCATTTGAGAATTTATATAATTTGGCACACACACACACACACACACAGTGGTGTAGTATACACAGGGTGATTTGGTAATGGACAGGTATGTAAACGTGTTGACTGTCAGTCATGGTGTGTGAATGGCTGGATTCTGAATTATTGATGATTTGTGTGTGTGTGTGTGTGTGTGTGTGTGTGTGTGTGTGTGTGTGTGTGTGTGTGTGAGACCTACTGTAATCTATGATTATTAGAATTAAATCCACCCCATTAATTATTGATGCCTATTTCTTTATGCTCAGTGACTTAAAGTGTGTGTTTATGTGTGTGTGTGTGTGTGTGTGTCTCCCTCATTTCATATGAATGTCATCACCATATCATTAAATGAAACCATAAAAAGCAAAAAATATATAACTTTTTGTTTATTAATTAATGTAAAATGATAACGGGGGGCACGGTGGCTTAGTGGTTAGCACGTTCGCCTCACACCTCCAGGGTCGGGGTTTGATTCCCGCCTCCGCCTTGTGTGTGTAGAGTTTGCATGTTCTCCCCGTGCCTCGGGGGTTTCCTCCAGGTACTCCGGTTTCCTCCCCCGGTCCAAAGACATGCATGGTAGGTTGATTGGCATCTCTGGAAAATTGTCCATAGTGTGTGAGTGTGTGAGTGAATGAGAGTGTGTGTGTGCCCTGTGATGGGTTGGCACTCCGTCCAGGGTGTATCCTGCCTTGATGCCTGATGACGCCTGAGATAGGCACAGGCTCCCCGTGACCCGAGGTAGTTCGGATAAGCGGTAGAAGATGAATGAGTGAGTGAAATGATAACAGTAAAGTGTGTAAAGTGTGGAAATCGATCACTATTCATTTCAACTCATAGGAATTCAACAATATAGTTATAAGGAAATAAGAAAGTGAAACAAACCGCTTATTTATCGTGATTAATTTGCTCAGGCAAAGACACCTGGCTGAAATATGTGTGCACATACATGATTTATTTAACCTGTGTATTTTGTTTCGTTCAGGGCAGCAGTGTTAGGTTCAAGGTTAATGGATAGTGATACGGCTGCGTTACACCTGAGTAAGATGGAGGAAATTGGACAACTTGTCCTCTGGGCGGCCTTCTCTCCTACAGTTGTAATACTCTACACTTTCCATCTGATCTCTGTTAATTAGTCAGAGAGGGAGAGCGAGAAATCCAGTAAAACACGTCTCCCTTACAGGACGCACGTCTGATGGGAAGCGATCTTACCTTACGTTTTGTTTTACCTCCATTTTTTAATGTATGACATCACAGGATCTTAGCTCTTAGAGAAATATAACCAAGAGCTATGATGTTGACAAATAATTACAGTAATGATTGAGTCTGATTGGTCAGATATTGGTGGGCACGGTGGCTTAGTGGTTAGCACGTTCGCCTCACACCTCCAGGGTTGGGGGTTCGATTCCCGCCTCCACCTTGTGTGTGTGGAGTTTGCATGTTCTCCCCGTGCCTCGGGGGTTTCCTCCGGGTACTCCGGTTTCCTCCCCCGGTCCAAAGACATGCATAGTAGGTTGATTGGCATCTCTGGAAAATTGTCCGTAGTGTGTGAGTGAATGAGAGTGTGTGTGTGTGTGCCCTGCAATGGGTTGGCACTCCGTCCAGGGTGTATCCTGCCTTGATGCCCGATGACGCCTGAGATAGGCACAGGCTCCCCGTGACCCGAGGTAGTTCGGATAAGCGGTAGAAAGTGAGTGAGAGAGTGAGAGAGTGAGTGGTCAGATATTGTGTGTTTGATTCTCACAAAATTTTGGAATCATGAAGTGAGGTATTGGAATGGAGTCCTGAAGTGTTTTATTCTCCTTATACCTCAGCAGTTTGACAACAGTTTGATTACAGAAAATGTTTGAAGAGAAAAAAGATCGTGAGCTCAGCATCCTGGTGCATGAATTGGAAGCCAAAGAGGGCACTATTGGTCAGGGGTGGCATACTGTGTCTCTGCTGTCAATCACAGCAACACTGGATAATGTTGGGCATCTGTGAGTTCATATATGTGGAAGAGGGCAAAAAGTGCTTTCCTTTGAGTGTGTTGTGCTGCCCCGGGACACTGCCCTCTAAGTGTAGTAGGTGTAGTATGATAGTGAAGACCTGGCTGGTGGATGTGAACCTACAGGTGACCAAGCTGGGGAGCAAACATGTATACTTACTTTCAGTGTTGATAAAGATTTGTGAACAGACAAAAGTTCCGTTTTCGTGAACCAAAAACTCGTCTGTCCTAAAGACTTAAAAATAACCAAGCTCCAAAGAGAACCCATCATCTTCAGAACCATGTTCCAAAGAGAACCCATCATCTTCAGAACCATGTTCCAAAGAGAACCCAGCATCTTCAGAACCATGTTCCAAAAAAATCCATCATCTTCAGAACCATGTTCCAAAGAGAACCCAGCATCTTCAGAACCATGTTCCAAAGAGAACCCATCATCTTAAGAACCATGTTCCAAAGAGAACTCATCATCTTCAGAACCTTGTTCCAAAGAGAACCCAGCATCTTCAGAACCATGTTCCAAAGAGAACCCATCATCTTCAGAACCATGTTCCAAAAAACCCATCATCTTCAGAACCATGTTCCAAAAAGAACCCATCATCTTCAGAACCATGTTCCAAAGAGAACTCATCATCTTCAGAACCATGTTCCAAAGAGAACCTATCATCTTCAGAACCATGTTAAAAAAAGAACCCATCATCTTCAGAACCATGCTCCAAAGAGAACCCATCATCTTCAGAACCATGTTCCAAAAAAATCCATCATCTTCAGAACCATGTTCCAAAGAGAACCCAACATCTTCAGAACCATGTTCCAAAGAGAACCCATCATCTTCAGAACCATGTTCCAAAGAGAACTCATCATCATCAGAACCTTGTTCCAAAGAGAACCCATCATCTTCAGAACCATGTTCCAAAAAGAACTCATCTTCAGAACCATGTTCCAAAGAGAACTCATCATCTTAAGAACCATGTTCCAAAGAGAACTCATCATCTTCAGAACCTTGTTCCAAAGAGAACCCATCATCTTCAGAACCATGTTCCAAAGAGAACCCATCATCTTCAGAACCATGTTCCAAAGAGAACCCATCATCTTCAGAACCATGTTCCAAAGAGAACCCATCATCTTCAGAACCATGTTCCAAAGAGAACCCATCATCTTCAGAACCATGTTCCAAAAAGAACCCATCATCTTTAGAACCATGCTCCAAAGATAACCCATCATCTTCAGAACCATGCTCCAAAGAGAACTCATTATCTTTAGAACCATGTTCCAAAGAGAACCCATCATCTTCAGAACCATGTTCCAAAAAGAACTCATCTTCAGAACCATGTTCCAAAGAGAACTCATCATCTTCAGAACCTTGTTCCAAAGAGAACCCATCATCTTCAGAACCATGTTCCAAAGAGAACCCATCATCTTCAGAACCATGTTCCAAAGAGAACTCATCATCTTAAGAACCATGTTCCAAAGAGAACCCATCATCTTCAGAACCATGTTCCAAAAAGAACCCATCATCTTTAGAACCATGTTCCAAAAAGAACCCATCATCTTTAGAACCATGCTCCAAAGATAACCCATCATCTTCAGAACCATGCTCCAAAGAGAACCCATCATCTTTAGAACCATGTTCCAAAGAGAACTCATTATCTTTAGAACCATGTTCCAAAGAGAACTCATCATCTTCAGAACCATGTTCCAAAAAGAACTCATCTTCAGAACCATGTTCCAAAGAGAACTCATCATCTTCAGAACCTTGTTCCAAAGAGAACCCATCATCTTCAGAACCATGTTCCAAAGAGAACCCATCATCTTCAGAACCATGTTCCAAAGAGAACTCATCATCTTAAGAACCATGTTCCAAAGAGAACTCATCATCATCAGAACCATGTTCCAAAAAGAACCCATCATCTTTAGAACCATGTTCCAAAGAGAATTCATCTTCAGAACCATGTTCCAAAGAGAACTCATCATCTTCAGAACCATGTTCCAAAGAGAACCCATCATCTTCAGAACCATGTTCCAAAGAGAACTCATCATCTTAAGAACCATGTTCCAAAGAGAACTCATCATCTTAAGAACCATGTT
Source organism: Tachysurus vachellii (assembly GCF_030014155.1). Classification (NCBI taxonomy): domain Eukaryota; kingdom Metazoa; phylum Chordata; class Actinopteri; order Siluriformes; family Bagridae; genus Tachysurus; species Tachysurus vachellii. The sequence continues at coordinate 30,716,256 of NC_083463.1, read as the reverse complement.
CCAAAGAGAACTCATCATCTTAAGAACCATGTTCCAAAGAGAACCCATCATCTTCAGAACCATGTTCCAAAGAGAACCCATCATCTTCTGAGTGACACCATGTAGATCCTCTCTCGTTGCCTCACACACAGTATTCTATAAAACAGAGCACACTGTAAGGTGACAGCTGATGTGTAATACACAACCCAGGCAGCAGGTAGCAGCACATGTACATATGAAAAAAGCCAGGGCTGGATTCAAGCCCCCTCATGTCCAGCCCTCTGGGTAAACTGGAAGCAAACCAACCCTGAAGTTTAAAAATAATTATAAAAATGATCTGCTTTATAAGAGTCTGCCCTTCTTTCCTGCAATCGCTATATCAAGATCTACTGGAAGTCCATAAAAAGCACATCCATAACATCAAGGGAAAAGGAAATATATGCATAAATAAATGTAAATAAGATGGTCCATTTTATACAGGTCTGGTTTGAGCAATATGTAGCTGGCTGATCCACACTTTATGCCAACTGACGTAACCTGTGATATAAATACAGTTTAATGTTTTATGTAGCGTGATATTTTGTCCATGATACTGTATGTACTGCAAGGCCATAATATTTCCCCTAATAAGTGCGCAGCATTATTTGTAGCTGCAGGCTGATGAACGGTGCTCTGTGACCGTTTTCTCAGCGGGATGTGTGAGCGTGGCACGTAGCAGGAGCCTTGCAGTGGAATGGAAATCGATAAGATCTAAATTATTCAGGATTAAGGAACGTTATAATCCTCGTGTTAAAATGATATTAAGCTCTTAATTGCCTGATACACAGAAGCCCATATTTGAAAATGCCAGTGACAAAATGGTGAGTCGGTTAATTTACCTTATAGGCATGTGAGTGAGTGAGTGAATGAAAGAGTGAGTGAGTGAGTGAGTGAATGTGTGAGTGAGTGAAAGAGTGAGTGAGTGAGTGAGTGAGTGAGTGAGTGAATGCGTGAGTGAGTGAGTGAGTGAGTGAGTGAGTGAGTGAGTGAATGCGTGAGTGAGTGAAAAAGTGAGTGAATGCATGGCCGAGTGTTGTGAGTGAGTGAGTGAAAGAGTGAGTGAGTGAGAAAGTGAGTGAATGCGTGAGTGAGTGAGTGAGTGAGTGAGTGAATGTGTGAGTGAGTGAAAAAGTGAGTGAATGCATGGCCGAGTGAAAGAGTGAGTGAGTGAGAAAGTGAGTGAATGCATGGTGTTGTGAGTGAGTGAGTGACTGAACGAGTGAGTGAGCGAGTAAGTGAGTGAGTGACTGAGTGAGTGAGTAAAAGAGCGAGTGAGTGACTAAGTAAATAAGTGAATGAAAGAGTGAGTGAGTGAGTGATCGAGTGAGCGAGTGAGTGAGTGAGTGAGTGAGTGTGTGAGTGAGTGAAAGAGTGAGTGAGTGACTAAGTAAGTAAGTGAATGAAAGAGTGAGTGAGTGATTGAGCGAGTGAGTGAGTGATTGAACGAGTGAGCGAGTGAGTAAGTGAGTGAAAGAGTGAGTCAGTGATTGAGTGAGTAAACAAGTGACTGTGTTGTGAGTGAGTGAATGTCTGAGTGAGTGAACGAGTGAGTGAGTGACTGAGTGAGTGAGTGAAGGAACCACTGAATGAGTAAGGACTGAGTGAGTGAATGACTGAGTGGGTGACTTAGAGAGTGACTGAGAGAATGAATAATGAGAGAATGAGTAATGAGTTATTACTGAGTGAACAGTAACAGAGTGATTGAATTAATGAGTGATTGACCGAGTGACTGAATGAATGAGTGTGTAAATTACCCAGTGCATAACTGAGCAATTGCTTAAGTGAGATGGTGCGTAAATGAGTGAGAGTGTTAATATGTGTATGTACATGAGTATGTGAGAGTGTTAATATGTGTATGTACATGAGTATGTGAGAGTGTTAATATGTGTATGTACATGAGTGTGTGAGAGTGTTAATATGTGTATGTACATGAGTGTGTGAGAGTGTTAATATGTGTATGTACATGAGTGTGTGAGAGTGTTAATATGTGTATGTACATGAGTGTGTGAGTGTGTTAATATGTGTATGTACATGAGTGTGAGAGTGTTAATATGTGTATGTACATGAGTGAGTGAGAGTGTTAATATGTGTATGTACATGAGTGTGTGAGAGTGTTAATATGTGTATGTACATGAGTGTGTGAGAGTGTTAATATGTGTATGTACATGAGTGTGTGAGAGTGTTAATATGTGTATGTACATGAGTGTGTGAGAGTGTTAATATGTGTATGTACATGAGTGTGTGAGTGTGTTAATATGTGTATGTACATGAGTGTGAGAGTGTTAATATGTGTATGTACATGAGTGAGTGAGAGTGTTAATATGTGTATGTACATGAGTGTGTGAGAGTGTTAATATGTGTATGTACATGAGTGTGTGAGAGTGTTAATATGTGTATGTACATGAGTGTGTGAGAGTGTTAATATGTGTATGTACATGAGTGTGTGAGTGTGTTAATATGTGTATGTACATGAGTGTGTGAGTGTTAATATGTGTATGTACATGAGTGAGTGAGAGTGTTAATATGTGTATGTACATGAGTGTGTGAGAGTGTTAATATGTGTATGTACATGAGTGTGTGAGAGTGTTAATATGTGTATGTACATGAGTGAGTGAGAGTGTTAATATGTGTATGTACATGAGTGTGTGAGAGTGTTAATATGTGTATGTACATGAGTGTGTGAGAGTGTTAATATGTGTATGTACATGAGTGTGTGAGTGTGTTAATATGTGTATGTACATGAGTGTGTGAGAGTGTTAATATGTGTATGTACATGAGTGTGTGAGAGTGTTAATATGTGTATGTACATGAGTGTGTGAGAGTGTTAATATGTGTATGTACATGAGTGTGTGAGAGTGTTAATATGTGTATGTACATGAGTGTGTGAGAGTGTTAATATGTGTATGTACATGAGTGTGTAAGTGTGTTAATGTGTGTATGTACATGAGTGTGTGCGTGTGTTAATATGTGTATGTACATGAGTGTGTGAGAGTGTTAATATGTGTATGTACATGAGTGTGTGAGTGTGTTAAAGTGTGTATGTACATGAGTGTGTGAGAGTGTTAATATGTGTATGTACATGAGTGTGTGAGTGTGTTA
>NC_083463.1:30680639-30703139 GCF_030014155.1 Tachysurus vachellii | reverse complement strand
CATGACCGTTCTCATAAACGTCTTATAAGATGAATATGATCAAATAATATTTGAATTCGTTAACACAAGCAGAGAGGGGGGCACGGTGGCTTAGTGGTTAGCACGTTCGCCTCACACCTCCAGGGTTGGGGGTTCGATTCCCGCCTCCACCTTGTGTGTGTGGAGTTTGCATGTTCTCCCCGTGCCTCAGGGGTTTCCTCCGGGTACTCCGGTTTCCTCCCCAGGTCCAAAGACATGCATGGTAGGTTGATTGGCATCTCTGGAAAAATTGTCCCTAGTGTGTGAGTGTGTGAGTGAATGAGAGAGTGTGTGTGTGCCCTGCGATGGGTTGGCACTCCGTCCAGGGTGTATCCTGCCTTGACGCCTGATGACGCCTGAGATAGGCACAGACTCCCCGTGACCCGAGGTAGTTCGGATAAGCGGTAGAAAATGAGTGAGTGAGTGAGTGAGTGAGAACACAAGCAGAGACGATTACCGATCATTTCTGATATGCGTGTAACTTATTTAAGGTTTATTATCATTCTGCATTTGTTAAGCGAAGAATTGTGGATAAATATTTACACACACAAAAAAAAAAAAAGGCAGCATATCAGAGCACCTGTGGAGTCTCGGGTAAGGCACGAGGTCGAACGTGAAAATGTTCTGTTCTGTGATGGCATTTAGACGGCGAGAGATCGAGATACATAGATAGAGAGAGAGTGAGAGAGAGAGTGTGAGAGAGAGAGAGAGAGAGAGAGAGAGAGAGAGAAAGTCTAGGGAGGAGAAGAGCCTGAGGCTGAAATGGTTCAGAGGTTAGTAGATACATGATATAAACCACGACAGCCATATCTCTCTCTTTAGAACTCATCACAACCTGTGTGTGTGTGTGTGTGTGTTTGTGTGTGTGTGTGTGTGTGTGTGTGTGAAACATGTCGCCATATCTTTATATCTTAATAGCCAACAAAGACACCAAAGAGACATTTGCCTTTTTTAAAAAAAGGATTCAATTTTTTTTTTGCATTAATAATTATGCCAACCAATCCGAGGTCCTCACAAAGATAGTAAAACAGAAACGTGTGTTTGTGTGAACGCGAGCGGATAAGATCATAGCTACGGTGGACAGTCAGTGGGTTTAAATGATCTCACAGTGTTGGATTAGGGCAATAACCAAGCCGACTCAGGCCATTAGCTGTGTAATGTGACTCTAGAGACACCTGATGGATCGCACACACTCACTCACACACACACACACACACAAACCCTACACATTAGAGCTGTTTGTTTTTTACACTACCTAAATGAAAAAAAATCGATGATCCCAGATTCCTGCTAATTTCAGCCAGGATTTATAATGGTTTTAGGGCCGAACAGCGAGCAGGTAATCAATACGCCGCTGCCACACGCGCTAAGCCAACGATGATTAATCTACAGCGTGGCAGGAAAGAAGCAAAGCTAATAGACACAAAAGAGACAAATTATTTCCAAGCAGATGCCAGACTCCAGGCGTAAATCCAATGAAAGTGGCGAGACTCCGAACCGGATCACGTGTGTGGACGTGGGTTTATCAGCATGAAAAAAGTGACAAGCGCGTCGTTAATTACATCGGTACTGAATTAAGCCTGGATCTTTTTTTCACCTAATATGTTTACTCGCTACGTTCACATCTACGTCTCTCAAATGTCACCGTTTTGTAAAGTCTAAAGGTGCCGTGTTTGCATCAGACAACTAATTCAGACAGATCCAAATTCTTTTTAAACTCAAGTTAAAGTAAAAACTTCACCAGAAAGTCATCAGTGTTCTCGATCTGCGGCTACGTACGCTGTCAGGACGGCTAGCAATTAGCGTTGTTTTTGACGCTAGCGAACCTTTCAGAGATTAGCTAACAATCTGTAGCTTTTTCGAAAGGTTTTCGACGTTGCTCAGGAACTTAAAAAGAGGTGAAAGAGATTCGTCGTTAAAATTTTGTCTGATTTTAGTGAGCTACGATTCGTGTAAATAGAAAACGACATACTGTATCTCGCTTCTCTACACTTTTGTTCTCCTGCAAAAAGAAAATCCGGTCTCGTCACCTGCGCCGACGTCTTCGCGAGATTTTTTTCCCCATCAAATTTCACAGCCATCACGTAGACAGATAGCTGTTATTGTCAGACCTGTACACAGTTCTGTCTTGTTTTTAGGCCAGACCCTGAAAAGAAAAGTGTGTGTGTGTGTGTGTGTGTGTGTGTGTGTGTGTGTGTGTGTGTGTGTGTGTGTGTGTGTGTGTTTGAGAGAGGAAAAGAAAGAGTGACAGAAACAGAGAGAGAGAGGAGACAGTCAATCTAAAATCAGACACAATCTGTAAAAAGAACAACACCACAGATAGAGGAAGAGGAGGAAGAAGAAGACGGTTTTTTTTGTTTAAGAAAAAAAACAAATAGACTTTTGCATAAATTGGTTGAAAGGCTGATGTTACACCGAATCCCCTGCCGTTAATTGACGTCCTTGGTTTCACTTTTATGTGTAAATAACACAGTGGCTCCGCCTCTTTCTTGTTGCTTGGCAACACACCACACCAATCAGGTGTCAGGTGTCTACTGTTACAGGAATGAAGTCATTTTTGCTCTGATGAGGGCCTTGTTCAGGGGCCCGAGTTTTAGCAGCTCGTCTGCTTGGGCGTGAAACTTATCTTTTTTTTTTTTTTTTTTTTTAAATCTATTTATTGTTAGGTTTTGATTCGGTGCAATAGCCGTGTCAGCGGTTACTATAGAAATGATAACATCTCACAAAGCGTGTCAGCTTTTACTCTTACAAAAAGTAAGAATATGTGAAATAAATAAATAAAGTGCGGTGTGTGAGGGGAGAAAAAAAAAACCTGGTGTAAATTTTGTGTGATGGGATCTAAGCGCTCATGTGGCTCGAGCATGTACTTCAGCTGCGCTGCGCTGCGCTCCGTCACTGGACGCCTGTGTGAAAGCAATAAGCAATAAGAAACAGCTCGCAGCCTCTCACGTGGAGCCATTTCTCATGCTGTTTTGACTGCAATTCGAAGGGAAACAAACCCTGTAATATACATTAGGAGTGATTTAGATGTATATTGAAATCTGTCCGGTGCGTCTGCGATGTACGTCTACGTTCGGTGCATCATAGCGGCTTTAACGTACGTCTAACTCAGACGAATGGGAATATTTTTAGTTGGCGGTCTCCATGGAGAGGTCAGAAGCACACACACAGAGAGAGAGAGAGCGAGAGAGAGAGAGAGAGAGAGAGAGAGAGAGAGAGAGAGAGGTGCATTCTCATCTGTGTTTTTGCTCTGATGAGATGGGGATCTGCTTTTTTCCCCTGTTCCAGGTTTTGGGTCAGAGGCAGATTTCAGATTTGTTGAGAGCAGCTTTTAAAGACATGAGGAAGAAAACAAGCAGGAGGTCACACACAAATACAAAACATGTTGATTCCAATTACAGCGAATTTGCTGAATGGTGTCAACTAATGGGCAGTTGGACTCTGTGTGTGTGTGTGTGCGCGTGTGTGTGTGTGTGTGTGTGGTTTAGAAGCAGTCTGCTAAGCTGTAGCCTATTTGAAGCAGCAGGGCACAATTTACATTTAAGTATCTATCGATTCTTCATTTACATTCTTACACACACACACACACACACACACACACACACACACACACACACACACACACAAGTATAGACATTAATTAAATAGCATTCCTATAGTTTCCATCACATAATTACTCTACATACTGTACGTAGCAGCGTCCAGCAAAGCTTCTGACATTTAATCATTCACCCTGTGTCAAAGCCATCAACACAGATAAGGGACACAGAGAGAGAGAGTGAGAGAGAGAGAGAGAGAGAGAGAGAGAGAGACAGACATAAGCAGCTGTCACTAATAACTGTACTGGAAAATAAAGCAACACATTGCGCTTATTACCGAGACATTAGGCTTTCAGATGGTTGAATCCTTCCTGATATTTGCATAATTTATTCCTAATACTTTACTTCCTGTACCAGCTTTGTGCATTTTACTGTCATTTACATATCCTGTCTATTTAAGGGCACTTACTGAGGATTAGCTCTCTGCAGTGCTTTGATTGTTGTGCAGTGAGTGAAAAGAAAGAAAGAAAGAAAGAAAGAAAGAGAGAAAGAAAGAGAGATCTTTACTGGGACTCACTTAAATAATGAAGGTGAAAAACAGTGCAGTGAAGCAGATTGTCTGTAAAAGTCAGTGTTCCTGAAACGAACTGTGTGTGTGTGTGTGTGTGTGTGTGTGTGTGTGTGTGAGCTGTAACTGCAGTGTGGTTCAGCTTAAGGAACATGAAATAATTGAGCACTGTATGTGTGGGTGTCTTATTTAAGAGTTATGTTAAACGACTGCACTGTTGAATTAAAGCCTCAGTTTCCAGGAGACAGCATCAACTGCTTGTCGTATATATAAATAAATAAATATATATATATAGAACACTACAAGTAATGATCCAGTATTTTCTATTTTCTGCAGAACCACATGTTTGTGCTCTTATGCTACAGTTATATCCTGCATTTTTTAAACACTGTTTTCTTTCCTCGCGTCCTCAAAGGGTGGAGCCGGGAAACAAGGCGAGAAAACGACATTTAAATAAATAAGGTTCACACACATGGTTTCTGCCTTCCTGGTATGGTCTGTTTTGCCTGCTTCCTGTGATGAACTTCCTGCCTCAAAGCATTTCTCTGTAGCTTGTGAAGAAGTCTCTCACTGACACGATACGTTTCAGGGCCTTAGTTACAGTAATTGCGATTTCTTATTACTTTGACCGTCGCCTGTTTACACCAGTTTTAGTGGGTTACCTACTGTACTGTATGTTGCCAGATATTGATTGATTGTAGTTTTTTCACTACTGTAGTGCACGTTTTCGACTTTATTTCATAAGACAGTATTCAGATATATATATACAGTAACCTGCCCTCAATGTGAATCTGACTACAGTTGCCCCATGTCCTCCTGCTCCTACAATGTCCAGAATGTGTGCACTCACTCACTCATTTTCTACCGCTTATCCGAACTACCTCGGGTCACGGGGAGCCTGTGCCTATCTCAGGCGTCATCGGGCATCAAGGCAGGATACACCCTGGACGGAGTGCCAACCCATCGCAGGGCACACACACACTCTCATTCACTCACACACTCACACACTACGGACAATTTTCCAGAGATGCCAATCAACCTACCATGCATGTCTTTGGACCGGGGGAGGAAACCGGAGTACCCGGAGGAAACCCCCGAGGCACGGGGAGAACATGCAAACTCCACACACACAAGGTGGAGGTGGGAATCGAACCCCCAACGATGGAGGTGTGAGGCGAACGTGCTAACCACTAAGCCACCTTGTCCCCCCAATGTGTGCATTTAGACTTATTTAATCAAACAATTCATTTGTTTGTACCCCAGCGCTGTTGAATTCTTTATTCAGATTGGTCAGTAAAGTAAGAAAAAAGGCACACAGAGTCATTCTGTTTCAGGAAAATAATCCATGATAGGTTGGTGTGTGTATAGTGGCTTGATGTAAAGTTGCTAATTTACATAACAGAATATCCTGATTTGTTTACTTCCTCTAATTCTAATGAATAAGTATCATGAAACGTACAAATTAACCATTCGCCCACAGTGAAGCATGGTGATGGGAGCATCATGATTATATTGAGGATCGCTTTTACGCCACTGCTACTTAATCTACTTAATACACTGCTACTTATATAGACGCCCAACCCCCGGTTCAATAATATTGGATATTTTCTGTATATTCATGACACAAAATCAACATTTCTGTTCCAGGATGTAATATTACACTGTTGAATTACCCTATCTGTTCCACATCACTGAATTCAGTAGCATTTCAACGTAATATTTTACTAAATCAGACACAATTTAAGCGTGTATTTTTTAAAACCGAATGAAACATCGAGCGTGCACCTGAGTGGAGAATCGTACTCAAAATGTTAGCCTTTCTAGTGCACTGGATTTAACTGCCTACACATTTAATACTAGGGTTTTAAATCCAAACTTTGCCAAAATCCTCGTGAAATTTCACACAGTCACAACCGGTGCACGTTAACACTAAGTGAATCGATCATGCTCGCTCTTCAGCTTTCGATCTTGACATTTAAACTATCCAAAATATTTTTTCTTAAATCTGACATTCAGGGGGGACACGGTGGCTTAATGGTTAGCACGTTCGCCTCACACCTCCAGGGTTGTGGGTTCGATTCCCGCCTCCGCCTTGTGTGTGTGGAGTTTGCATGTTCTCCCCGTGCCTCGGGGGTTTCCTCCGGGTACTCCGGTTTCCTCCCCGGTCCAAAGACATGCATGGTAGGTTGATTGGCATCTCTGGAAAATTGTCCGTAGTGTGTGTGTGTGTGTGTGTGTGTGTGTGTGCCCTGTGATGTTTTGGCACTCTGTCCAGGGTGTATCCTGCCTTGATGCCCGATGACGCCTGAGATAGGAACATTTCCCCATTTTTTTCCCTAGTGTACAAAACGTAGAAAAGTAAAAATGAAGTAAAAATCATTTTTTTAATAAATTAAATCATATAATATAAAAAGACGATGACTGTCCTAGTCTTGCCCAGGTTGTGCAGGTCTAATACACACTCTATTCATTTCTATAATGTACGGATAAGTCGGATGGTGCGGTTTGCTCGGTGAACATACAGTATTAAACACAGATCAGATCAATAAAGAAACAAACGCTTGTCGAAAGGTTTTTGTAGCAACTTGGTATAATGTCTTTGTACATTCAGCGAAACAGCTCCATTTGCACTACTTGCTTGGAGATACATAAATGTGGCACTATTTTAATATATACAGAAAGCGTTAACAAATCACTAGCACACAAACCCTCAACACAACAATCTGAGGAACTATACAAATTTACAAATTCTTTCCTGAGGTTCTCTCTCTCTCAATTACACACACACACACCCACGCGCACACACACACACAAATCTGTGGAATTTTGTAGCTCCTTGAATAGATAGAGGATGTCTTGTCTCTTGTGGCGAGTGTGAGTCTGATTTAATGAAACACATAAAACACACGCGCACACACACACACACAAACACACACACTCACACACACACACAGAGTAGCTTGAGTACTCTATAGGTATGCTCGTGAATGCATTGAGTTCATCTTAACATCTGGGAGACTCTGCAGTGTTAAACACAGCTGGAATAACATGTCGGATTTAACTCATAATCTCGTTACATAACTCCACAGACAAACCCTTAAAACAGCAATCTGAGACGTTTTACACGTTTTGGGTCAGATAATGCTGGCAGAAATGGTTTTGTTTCTGAGGTTAATATTACAGTAGTGATGGTTTGGTTAGAAATCAGATGTAAATCGTTTTCAACTTCGAATGTAATCCGTCACCTGAGGCATTTTGATTATTCCTATGAGGAAAATGTAGTTTACTTAAAGCTCTCCATGTCACCCGAAATCTCTGTTGTAATCTATACAAAAATAAAGAAAACCTTTTAGAGAGCCTTCTATCCGTGATCGATGGGATTGTGAACAAACAGGATCATTTTATCTTTAGCACAATTTGGTATAACCCTGTAACCCTGCGTTCACACTATTGAGCGATAAGTCACTTGTGTCGTTTCTAGATTGTGTCTTTTACAGTATGACTGTAGTGCTACTGTTGTACAGTAGCTTTGCCAATTTGTTGCCTGCTGAATTTGTGCACATACAAACACAAAAAATTACTAATTGCTTGTTCCATTTTTATTCAGTCGTGTGATGTAAGTGTTAAAGTACACCTTCTAAAATTTGGTGATTTCTTTGGTTTTCCCAGTTCAAATTATGAGCTTTAATAAGACTTAATGCAGAATGAGACTACAGAGCTTATCATATGTGAAGCTAGACTTCCGGTTCTTGTTAGGTACTGTATGTTAGCCTCATAGATCAGGTGAACTCCATTTGACCACTCTTAACAACTTCATTTGGAGTAATTGGGAAATTGGGCACATCTGATTTCTCACCAAACTGTTCCTTTAACATAAGGAAACATGGAAGTCTGCTAATGCTGGAATGGAGAAATCTCACACCTAATGATGGCTAATCATGCCTCTGAGTTTCCATGGCCACTAAATTATACTTCATATTCATCACTCACATACAAAACATTCTTAAACCTCATTTCTCAGTGTCTAGCTCTGTGTCCCTTGATTCAACACCGTTCTGTTTGTCCATTCGTCTGTTTGTCCTGATGAGGTGTTCCTCAAGGTACTTTGACTGTCACACAGCACGTATGTGTGCGTCTCCAGCCAACGTTCCCTGGGTGTTCTTTATTCGGCACCTCCGATCAGAGCATGCTCAGTCTGGCCACTGCTTCATAAGTTCTACTTCTGCTGTGCAGTCTCTCTGGACAGCCCAGCCCGAGCACAAACCACAAGCCAACACATGTAAGTGTGTGTAAGGACTACACATCCATGAATTGAACAACCTCATACAGGTGTGCTCAAGCAATGCCTCCCTCTAGACCACCGGGGGCCCCGGTGCACATCCTCAGAGCCAAAACACTAACACAAACTTCTTCGACTGCTCCTTTAAAGGGTGAGGATTCAACAAGGCGTGTGGGTGTCGAGGCAGAGGTGTGTGTGCGAGGCAGACACAGAGTACAGATTTGATGAGGTGGCTGAGCAGGAAGTTGCTGCAAAGCACTGTCCTGATGCAGCACTACCTTGAGCAAGAGACTCAAGGCTACGGAGTGAGTCACTGGGATTGGTAGGTTTAAAGACCATGGATGTGCCATCACTCGACTGCTCATATCCGTTTCCCTTAAGCCTTTCGTTTCCCACCGGTGGCCTGTAGAGCGGACTGCTTGCTGACTGACTGTCTGAATTAGAAGTACCACCGAATCCAAACTCCTCAAATGATCTTAAGTCCCCTGGTCCAGCTGAATAATAGGGCTTGCCAAGGCTGCTCGAACTTGGGGAACCATTATCTGCAACACTAGCAGGCAATGGCACCAGACTGGTAGTTGGGTACGAGTAGCCACTCATGCTGGATGCTGGCAGAGGTGTAGCCGGTGCAATGCTGCTAGAAAGGCAGGCGGCAGAAGGGGACGGAGGACTATAGGGGTATCCAGTGCTTGGGTAGCCATATGTGGGAAGGCTGGGTGAGGCATTAGCACCATAAGTTGGCACCAAATTGGGATGGGAGGCAACTGGGTGGAGAAGTGGTCCATTATAGGTGCCCACAGAGTGCAAGTAAGGGGCACTATATAGGGTGTTGCTGTACTCCTGGGCACTAGTTTGGCTCCCACAGTTACTGCTGGAAAAACTGGACTCGGGCAAGCTACCAGCTCCAACACCAGGGGAGCTAACCACACTTGCAGGCATATCAGATACGCTCAACGGTGCTTTGGGGACCAGTTCCGGGACGCAGCCTAGTGGAGGGTATACGCTCTCAAGCCAAGGCTCTGCATCCAGTTTGCGTCCCGGAAGCAAAGTCGGAGCTCTGTTAACAACGCTAGGTCCATTTACGCTGGCCGAAATGGTAGGGTCCGGGTATCCAATGAGTCCGTTGTCACAGGGGAGGTCCAAAATGGTGGAGTAACGTTCTGCATATCGTTTTAGCAAGTTGGAGGCAGTCAGGGCAGAGATGTCATCGTTAGCCCATGAATGATGGTACGCTGTGCTTGCAGAACTGGTTAACCTTTGACTGCGGAAAGGTTCGAACTTGCGTGCTGGGGAACGTGTGGTTGATGTGATGTCATAGTGTTGCTCCGCCCACTGCGTCTGCTCAGGGGCCCACTGCATTGTCACGCCTAAGAGAAAAAATAGGAAAACAAACAAATTGAGAGGTCATAACCCAAAAAAATACTAACAATTGTTAAGAATAAATAATATGTTCAAATATAAACCTGAAGGCTCAACTGTGCGAGTTAAAAAGTAAGAACATTTTTCAAATTTGTATTATTAAACAAATGTTAGAACTGTTTGTTCTTTACCCAATAGCACTAATTATCAGAAGGAAATTCTCATCTCACACACACAACCCACACATGGCAAGGAAGAAAAACAGCGTAGTGGATGATATCACTGAAGTTTGATACACAGATACGGCAGAAGGCTTCATCTCAAGTGGATCAAATGAAAGCTCTTTAATGTAATCAAGAAATCTCCTATTACACAAACACACACACTTGTACATGCAAATACACACCAGAAGGGAACATAATATTTCAGCGTACTGTAATAATGAACAATCAATAACGTCGCTCCTGCATTAGCAACTGTAGCCGACGACAGCTGTCCCCCCTGGTCCCCCAAACATAATGAGTCTCAACCATTTTCTGCTTACTCACACACACACACACTCACACACCCTGACATGGATAAAAAGATTTTAGATTGTGAATACAAAGGGCTTTTATACGACTCACCATATGGGGGCGAGGGAAAGAGGGAGAGATTGAGTGCACAGAACAGATTTCCTTTTTTTTCATCAAGCTATTTCGACCAATTATATTGGTCAGGGGAGCGTTATTGGACAACGCCACGGCACATAAAGGCCACGCATGCGGACACACACACATGAGTTTTGTAGAAACCCACACCCTATGTGTAGCGCACTATTTTGGGAAGTGCTCCATTTTGTCTGAAAGCACAACGACAATAGATTGTGTCCAAATGTTGTATCACAGCAGATACAGAATACCCATAATGCACTGGGCTGTTTGAAGATGATGGATGACCTATATAGTCAGTAGGTTGTTTGGTTTCGGACACATCCAGGTTCTACCCAGTGGGAGAACTGAAACTGACCTACACACATCCTCTACAGAAACACACACGCGCTGCATTAGCACATTAAAACGTACTGTGTTTGCCGTGCAGCACCCGTTCTACTACTGTTACTGAAATGAGTTAAGTATTTGATTAGATGTGAATTTAAATTTAGCTGTCAATTCATGCTGACACATACAGTACAAGCCATCAGTGCTACAGCTAACGCTACACTACATTAAACTATACAGCATTTATAATATAATATAATATACTGCAAAGAATAAAAATTGTGTCGCGTTGTGATTGAAATAACCTCAGGGATGTGAAGAATCATGTATATTAAATAAAACAAACATTAATATTTTTTAGTACATTTTTCTTGTGGTTGTTAACAAATGTAATTATGATGTTTATATTAGGCGTACGTTATATTAGCTATATTAGACTTGTACGTCTCTATATACACAGATGTCAGTAGGGAGTTTTGTTACTTCGCATTTCTAGAAGGAGTCTCCAGCGTCAGTCTCCAAAGCATTTCCACGTCTTTCATTTTAAAGATATAAAATAACCCGTACATGACGGCTACAAAACGATCAGTTATCAATTTTAATTTTTTTCCCATGTCGATTAAATCGTTTAGAGGTCAAATGGTTTGTTTGTCAGCAAGACGGCTTTTCTTTTTAATCACTGATTCAACTGGAAGGAGCTGCATTTGCATCCGCTATCTGTTGCAATCAAAAAAAAGCCCTGACTAATTACATTCGGTTCTATCAAGCTGCTAATCCCTCTGATCAATACACACACACACACACACACACACACACACACACACACACACATGCCCTGAGGTCATTCCACACTCCCACAGGAACTCTGTGCTAGATGAAGCAGCAGTGGTCAGATGTGTGTTCACACTCTCGCAAGCTGAGATCATATTCAAAAGTTAGAAACGTGAGAAAAAAGGAAAAAAAACAGGACCCGTCAAGACTTTGATAAAAACACTCTATTTCCGCACATGTTAAAAAAGATGAGAAGATATCAGTAATTAATTCTGCATAACCTGCAAATGAGGCATGAAAAAAAGTGAAAGGCAGCGGTTGAGTTGCAGTGTGTGAGGAACATCACGTCCTGCACAGACAGAGAGAGAGAGAGAGAGAGAGAGAGAGAGAGAGAGAGAGAGAGACACGGAGACGAGATGAGGTTTAAAATAATGTCTCACTTCCAGAAAAACAGCAGACGGTGAAATATGGCGGTTTTGCCTCAGAAGAAAGACACATCCTTCAGTTTGTTTCTGATTTCTGACTAAAGACTACTAGAGATAATGTTATATAAGATCACAGCTGTGCTACTGATCACGAAAAAATTATATTTGCTCAAAAAATGAACAATTCTGTCCTACAATCCCTGCATTTTAAGGATATTAGCTTTAATGGGTATTAAGTCTTTTTTGTAAACACTAACATTATATTTGTGAGAACTAGCCTTATATTAGTGAACACTACACTTACGTTAGTAAATGCTGGCCTTATATTAGTGAGAACTGGCCTTGTATTAGTGATAGCTAGCATTATAGTACTGAGAACTAACTTTATTTTGGTAAACACCAGCCTTATATTATCGACAGCTAGCATTATAGTACTGAGCGCTAACTTTATTTTGGTAAACACCAGCCTTATATTATCGACTGCTAGCATTATAGTACTGAGCGCTAACTTTATTTTGGTAAACACCAGCCTTATATTATCGACAGCTAGCATTATAGTACTGAGAGCTAACTTTATTTTGGTAAACACCAGCCTTATATTATCGACAGCTAGCATTATAGTACTGAGAGCTAACTTTATTTTGGTAAACACCAGCCTTATATTATCGACTGCTAGCATTATAGTACTGAGAGCTAACTTTATTTTGGTAAACACCAGCCTTATATTATCGACAGCTAGCATTATAGTACTGAGCGCTAACTTTATTTTGGTAAACACCAGCCTTATATTATCGACTGCTAGCATTATAGTACTGAGAACTAACTTTATTTTGGTAAACACCAGCCTTATATTATCGACTGCTAGCATTATAGTACTGAGCGCTAACTTTATTTTGGTAAACACCAGCCTTATATTATCGACAGCTAGCATTATAGTACTGAGAGCTAACTTTATTTTGGTAAACACCAGCCTTATATTATCGACAGCTAGCATTATAGTACTGAGAGCTAACTTTATTTTGGTAAACACCAGCCTTATATTATCGACAGCTAGCATTATAGTACTGAGCGCTAACTTTATTTTGGTAAACACCAGCCTTATTTTATCGACAGCTAGCATTATAGTACTGAGAGCTAACTTTATTTTGGTAAACACCAGCCTTATATTATCGACAGCTAGCATTATAGTACTGAGAGCTAACTTTATTTTGGTAAACACTAGCCCTAAATTAATGACACTTAGCATTATATCAGTGAGAGCTAGCATTAAATTACTGAACTCTAGCCTTATTTTAGCGAGAGCTAATATAATTTCATCAGAATTAGTTACTTAATATTTCAGCATGTATAAGATTTTTTTTAATTTAAAGGTTTTTATTAGCTAATGTCTAATAGCAGATTGACTGCATGTGAGCTAGCAGAGAAAACTGTGTATGTTTTTACTTTTTTTAATGTACCGTCCCTTAATGTAAGTGGTGATTTGTGAAGTCTGGAATTTTCTGCTTGTTGCTTAAATTTGCTGCCGTGCCAAAGAAGTTCTCAATCTCTAACTTTCTTTTCTGTACTACACAACAGCCGTGACAATCCCATTATCTGAAAACCGCTGACCTAGGGTGTGTGTGTGTGTGTGTGTGTGTGTGTGTGTGTGTGTGTGTGTGTGTTTCAGTGATTGAGGAAAAGAGGAAGATAGAGAGTGTGTGTGGGTGCATGAGAGAATGCCTTTCAGTTGTTCCAATATAGCCCCTAACCTCCTGTCCTCTGGGGAAGGCTCATCTCTCTCTCTCTCTCTCTCTCTCTCTCTCTCTCTCTCTCACACACACACACACACAGAAGCAACCCCCATTTCCTGAAGCAATGCTCCACGCTCCTCCAGGGGAACACAATTTATTATCCGTTTTAAGAGTGAAGGAACAGAAAGTTTCTGTGTTTGTTATTCTTTTATCTCACATGATTTAGTTTGTTTTACTCTGCTCAGGGACATATAATATCATAAGCATCCCGTGTGTGTGTGTGTGTGTGTGTGTGTGTGCGTGCGCGCGCGAGACAGCGAGAAAGAGAGTGAGAAACTAGCATCACATCGACAGACGGGTAGATTCTCTTCCCTGTGAAATCTCTGGTTCCTATACCAGCAAAATCAATACATTACACACACACACACACACACACACACACACACACACACACACACACACACACACACACTGGCTGCTGAATCTATAAAATGCTTTTATTGAGTAATTAAACACCCATTACTGTCGCCAGCGGCGCAACGGTAAATCAGATAAAGCCTTTAACAGGAGGATCTGAACACATTACACACACACACACACACACACCCTGTACAAAGACATCAAACAATGCTTAATCTCTAAATAGTGTAAATCCACATAAGATGGACAAGCTCTCTGTTTAGGGCTCACATCTTTCTGTATGACTAAACTGATGTTCCAGCGATGCGTCGATCTTTTACTGACTCGAAACGCTGGCTCAGATCAGTGAACACAAACAAACAAACAAACAAACAAACAAACAAACACAAACACGAGGCTTTTCTTACTGTCTAATTTTCATACAATTCTGCAAGCAACAAAGAAAGATGCTGTGAGGAGATCATATGTAAAGAACATCATTAAGCTTCAATTCGTACATTTCAGTCTAATTCAGTCTGAAGCAGGAGCATAAAAATGTTTCTGTTCAAACAAAATTAAAATGAAACTCCTTTTTTTCTTCCTCATGATTTTTGCTTCAACAAACTGCAAATATTTGTGATAGGAAATTTACATCAAAAATAAAAATCCCACAACCATTTCCGGTTTATTTTGAAGAGTGGCTCATGTATCACGGTCCAGTATCTCTTGACTAAAGATCTTTCTGGAACCTTCGTCAACAGAGCATCAGCGACAGCATACGCAGAAATTTGAGCAGCCTAGAATCGCTTCATCCGCGCACCCACAACATGACAAAAGTGCTTTTGACCGGGAACTTTTACAAGCCTACATGTGCATTCTGTTCGTGTGGACCACATTGTGTGTGTGTGCTTGTGTGTGTGTGAGAGAGAGAGACAGAGAGAGAGAAAGAGAGAGAATAAAAGCTGGCATGAACAGTCTCACTGTTGTAAAGGGTTTTGTCCGAACTGCCGAGTGGCGAACCCTTTAATTCTACTTTAATATGAATGAGCCATTGACAGAGTCATTGCCCTCTCTCTCCGTGAGAGAAAGAGAGAAGGGGGACGTTTCGGAGTAGAGATCAAGTGCCACCATGCACGTGATAGAAAACTCAGAAACGCACTTGCCATTGTTACGCGATGATAAACTGTCGAATCGGAAAATATCCACCTGAGATTTAATCACTATTTCCACCATTACCTCTGCAATTCATCCAGCTTTTAGATTCATTTCCATTTCATTTCCTAACGGCTTTTATTCCGGAGCGCTCTCGAATTCTCACTTCTGATTGGTCAGAAGGTGCTGATGAATTCTTTAGCAGTTCTGACAACTGCGATGCAAAAATCACAGTTGTAAATTAAAGCGTTCGTTCAAATACAGGAATCACGTCTGCAGTAATAATTTACACAAGGACTTCTTTAGCAGACGCTCCACGTGAACGGATTAAAAAAAAAATACCCTACAGTAAGCTATAATTGGATATGGTCTATATCTGATGATGGGGAATAACTGATTCATATTCTAGATTTAAAGCGTAAGAGTTATTGTGTCATTAAATATTAGAGCCAATCATGCTTCAATATGTAAATGAGATTGAAGCAAGGTGTGAAGCAAGGTGTGAATTTTATAGCTACGTTGGTGTGTATCGTGCTTTCTCTCTTCGCTGAAGTAGCTCTCTCGCTCCTGTCCTCCAAATTACCTCCATTAATCATTTAGGCCACGTTCTTAATGCTCAATTCGGATATTTTGCTCAGATCTGATTTTTTTGTTTGGCTGTTCACATTACCTTTTTTATAGGTTTTTATAGGCCACATATTTAAAATGTGGCCTATATCAGATACCAGTGTGAACTGTTTGCTGTTTCGAACTGACCCGCATGCGCAAACGAACAATAACAACGACGTCACACGCAGCACGCCGTTGCGCTAAAATTGGCGAGGTTATGGAGGAAGTAAGCATTTTCGCTTTTCTTTCTAAATGTTTGTGTAATGGCAGCACAGAGACGGAGTGTTTTGAAAATATTCGGATGTCGAGGGCAACTTTTGATGATTTGATCCATTCTGTAGGCGTAGGCACGTTTGTGTGCGTACTCGCCCACATGTGACGAATGTCGATGTAGATTGACGTAAAAGTTGCACCAAATCCGCTTCACACTGCGGCCACATTGGGAAAAATCAGATTTGGGTCTGATCCAGGACCACATATGGAAGTGGTCTGAATCTGATTTGAAAAAATCAGATCTGGGCCAGATTTGAGTGTTCACACTACTCCTGAAGAAGTCTGACCTGGTCACTTGACCCCAAAAAAATCAGATTTGGGCCACTTTTACCTGCAGTGTGAACGCGGCCTAAGTCACGTCTTTTTTAAATCTTATCCGATGAGGACACAATCGTCTGCAGCTGGGAGACTAGACAAAACAGTGGCTTACTGTCTCTCCCCTGTCAATCACAGTGACATCCCTGTCAATCACAGCGACACAGGCCAATGATAGCTCAGGTATGCGGAAGAGGGCAAACATCCTCTGAGCAGCTCAAAATAAATTAGCCTTCATGTACAAGTTAGTCTTCACGCTACACACCGGTTTGCTAGCTGTCATGTGATAGGAAAGAGCTGGCTGGTGGGAGGGAAATGGCAGGTGATCAAACTGAGGGAGAAAATGAGAAAAAAAATATTAAAATTCCTGCTAGAAGAAAGATAAATACTGTCAATTTGAGTCTAACGGCATTGTTTAAAGCGAGGAACTGTACGAAAGCGATACACAAAATGCGGTTTGGGTTCTGTAGGTGGAAAGGTCAGGAATAAAAAAAAACTCTTAAGGCTTCAGTCATACGGATAAATATGATTTGCTCTTGAATAGTTGGATATTTTGTAAGCCGTCGTTTCTTTCTGTCGCGAGTTGTTTCGCAAACACTGTGTCTAATTTTGTAATCGCACTCACTAAATTTCGTTTCTTCAACAATTTAATTTCATCCGAAGAACAATCACAAACACACACACACACACACACACAATTTCTAATATACTGAAAGAAAGAAGAAAGGCCACTCTCTTCCCTGGATGTCTTTCGTCTTCCCGTCATCCCCCGCCTTTTTTCTCCATGTCACCCCTCCTTCTCCAGAAGACACATTATTCAGAATCTGTCTGAAACACGCAGTCGGGGCTTAAATCACTTTCCGAGCTCTCTAATCGAGAGGCGAGCACCTCGCATGCCGATGACCAATTGGGCTCCGAGCGCCATTTCGCTCGCTTAATTAGAAGAGTGGCATGTTAATTTACGGGCACAAAGCAGAGAACACGGCAGGAGGCGTGAGGATTGGATGGCTGTGGCCTGCTGGGGACATGCGCCTTTAATAGGTCGTTACCATGTTAAACGTCTCAATCAGGACTGGCAGTCGTGTGCTCATTTATTCCAGTGACGCGGACTGAAAAGTGGGGGTGAGGGAAATTAAAAAAAAGCTTGAATAGGTATTTATGTAAAAGAGCATGTCATGTAGATCTTACGAACGCTGTTTACAGCTTAAATTGTCAAGAAATTTGCTTTGATTTTATTTATCTGTGTAAATAATGTAGTAAAGAAACTCAAACTGCGAACACTCACTCACACCATACGTAGCTGGGGTTTGTAGATGTATTCGGTGTTATAGCCGGCGAAAGAACAAATCAGAAAGAAAGCTTTAAAGCTCTGCTGCAATGTTGTGTGAAATGTCACCTGAAATTGCCCCAAATGTTGATTTTTATCCTTTTCAGGAAAAGTGATTTGATAGAAATATTGATCTAGAGCAGTCATCATCTTACAGTCCAGTGTTGCATCAAAAAATGTAAGAGCCAATCATGTTTAAATATGCAAATTTAAGTTCTTTATCAGGGGAAGGGGGAGGGGCATGTCGATTTGGATGCGTCTCTAATTTGCATATTGATAGAGTTTGGATTATCACGTTTTTTGGTTGACTAATTACATCTTCTTTATCGCTGAGCTGCTCTGTCAAGTGGTTTATGATTGGAGAGTTTATATTCATCATATATATATATATATATAGGAAAAGAAAATGTAACCAAATTTTACAATTTAATTTATTATAGAAGTCCAAGACGTTCAGAAATAGAAGAAAATTAAAAGCTGTTTGGAGGACATAAAAAAGATTGGAGGCATCTACAGTATCTATCTATCTATCTATATATATATATTTATTTATTTATATTTATATATATATATATAGAGAGAGAGAGAGAGAGAGAGAGAGAGAGAGAGAGAGAGAGAGAGAGAGACCCATAAAATATGTAGCCTACAGCTAAACAGCCTTGTTGGGCATTACCATCAGATACAGGATGTCCATACAGAGCGCCCGGAAAACCTCGAGCATTCTCAAATTTTCACTGAATTATGCATACGGTGATAAATATAGATGTATACTTTAGTGGATGGGCCGAGGGTGGAAAACAAGTGTCTCCCATGGCTGCTAAAAGAGGAAGAGAGGTGAGGAGGAAAGAGCGGAGCACTAAACAGTCAAAAATGCAGAAAGAACAGAAAGATGCAGAGTGGTAAGAGAAAAAGAGATTTGGAGAGATGGAGAGATAGAACGAGAGAGAAATGACATCGGACATGGTGTGTCCTGAATAACTAAACTGATTCTGTTCTGTTCAATTATCGAAAAAATTTCATAAAAGTGACCACTTATCATTCACAGCAGCCCACAACA
Source organism: Tachysurus vachellii (assembly GCF_030014155.1). Lineage (NCBI taxonomy): Eukaryota > Metazoa > Chordata > Actinopteri > Siluriformes > Bagridae > Tachysurus > Tachysurus vachellii. The sequence continues at coordinate 30,684,338 of NC_083463.1, read as the reverse complement.
CACACACACACCCACACACAACCATGTGTCTAATGTCTTTCAGAGCAATCAAAATCAGGCGCTTATGTACTTTAAATAATGAATCCTTAATTAATGTAACTATAATACATACTATCTTTTTAGTCTGTATCTGTATCTCTACTAGGATTTAAACCCCAATTACTGGAAATTTTTAGAAAAATCTGGATAAATCCCAGAGTATGGGGTGTGAATTCTGGCTCTGACAGTTCCTCATTCTCAGCTACATCGCTTTGCTTCAAAATTGGCCTCAGATGGAAGTTTAATCCTTTTCACACAGTTACTACAGTTGTTTAAAACCTGCTGCTTAGTTTAAAGCTCCTGGTTACTTTACTATACTTTACTATACACTTAAAAAAACAGAACATCATTTTTATGATCATACCCTTATGGTGTGGTGGAGAATGAAGTGGTGTGTTGTCATGTAGAGTGGTGTGTTGTGTTGTGGTGTAGAGCGGAGTGGTGTGGTGTAGAGAGGAATGGTGTGGTGTGGTGTAGAGTGGTGCGGTGTGGTGTGGTGTAGAGTGGTGCGGTGTGGTCTAGTGTGGTGTGTTGTGGCATAGAGTAGAATGGTGTAGAGTTGTGTGGTGTGTTGTGGTGTAGAGCGGAATGGTGTGGTGTGGTGTAGAGCAGAGTGGTGTGGTGTGGTTTAGAGTTGTATGGTGTGGTGTAGAGTGGTGTGGTGTAGAAGGGGGTGGTGTAGTGTGGTGTACAGTGGTGTAGTGTGGTGTGTAGTATGGTGTACAGTGTTGTAGTGTGGTGTACAGTGGTGTAGTGTGGTGTGTAGTATGGTGTTCAGTGGTGTAGTGTGGTGTACAGTGATGTGGTGTGGTGTGTAGTATGGTGTACAGTGGTGTAGTGTGGTGTAGTGTGGTGTGTAGTATGGTGTACAGTGGTGTAGTGTGGTGTACAGTGGTGTACAGTGGTGTAGTGTGGTGTAGTGTGGTGTGTAGTATGGTGTACAGTGGTGTAGTGTGGTGTAGTGTGGTGTACAGCGGTGTAGTGTGGTGTAGTGTGGTGTGTAGTACGGTGTACAGTGGTGTAGTGTGGTGTAGTGTGGTGTAGTGTGGTGTAGTGTGGTGTAGTATGGTGTACAGTGGTGTAGTGTGGTGTAGTGTGGTATACAGTGGTGTAGTGTGGTGTAGTGTGGTGTACAGTGGTGTAGTGTGGTGTACAGTGGTGTAGTGTGGTGTGTAGTACGGTGTACAGTGGTGTAGTGTGGTGTAGTGTGGTGTGTAGTATGGTGTACAGTGGTGTAGTGTGGTGTAGTGTGGTGTACAGTGGTGTAGTGTGGTGTAGTGTGGTGTACAGTGGTGTAGTGTGGTGTGTAGTACGGTGTACAGTGGTGTAGTGTGGTGTAGTGTGGTGTGTAGTATGGTGTACAGAGGTGCAGTGTGGTGTATTGTGGTGTACAGTGGTGTAGTGTGGTGTACAGTGGTGTAGTGTGGTGTAGTGTGGTGGAGTGTGGTGTAGTGTGGTGTACAGAGGTGCAGTGTGGTGTATTGTGGTGTAGTGTGGTGTACAGTGGTGTAGTGTGGTGTAGTGTGGTGTACAGTGGTGTAGTGTGGTGTAGTGTGGTGTAGTGTGGTGGAGTGTGGTGGAGTGTGGTGTAGTGTGGTGTACAGTGGTGTAGTGTGGTGTAGTGTGGTGTAGTGTGGTGTACAGTGGTGTAGTGTGGTGTAGTGTGGTGTAGTGTGGTGTAGTGTGGTGTAGTGTGGTGGAGTGTGGTGTAGTGTGGTGTAGTGTGGTGTAGTGTGGTGTAGTGTGGTGTACAGTGGTGTAGTGTGGTGTAGTGTGGTGTAGTGTGGTGTAGTGTGGTGTAGTGTGGTGTAGTGTGGTGTAGTGTGGTGTAGTGTGGTGTAGTGTGGTGTAGTGTGGTGTAGTGTGGTGTAGTGTGGTTGTATAAATAAGATAAATGTCTGTTGCTCTGAAATGCCATAAATGTGGTGTGTTGTAATGTATTAGGATGGTTTTAGCTCTCAGATGTGACCTGAAGGAATAGATACATTTACACATGGATAAGACCCAATTTACACCTGAACACCTCATGCATTTCTGAGCATCAGCATTATATCCAGAGAGGATTTCTCATAAACATGCACGTGTAGCTGTGCCGAGGACTTATTTAACAAAAATAAATACATTTTATACATCACTGATCACGCACATCTACCAAACAACCCTTCCAAACACACACAAGACACTTGAGTATCACTGTTTCTACACAGCACTGTTGAGTTCATTCTGATTGGTCAGAAGATGTTGATTGATGTCCTATAAGAGCAAATCAGCTGTAAATCACAGGTTTATAGATACACATGTTCTAATACTTTATTGTTTTTACACATGGACTGAGGTGGAGATCCACATAAATGTGTTGGAAAAAAACGTAGGTGTCATATATATATATATATATGTGTGTGTGTGGTGAAGGGGTGGATATGGTGATGTAGAAGGAGTCTCAAGTGTCAGTGTTTTGTAAAGCTGTTTGGGGAAAATAATGTGTAAAAGTTCTCACTCATTCATCTTCTACCGCTTATCCGAACTACCTCGGGTCACGGGGAGCCTGTGCCTATCTCAGGCGTCATCGGGCATCAAGGCAGGATACACCCTGGACGGAGTGCCAACCCATCGCAGGGCACACACACACTCTCATTCACTCACACACTCACACACTACGGACAATTTTTCCAGAGATGCCAATCAACCTACCATGCATGTCTTTGGACCGGGGGAGGAAACCGGAGTACCCGGAGGAAACCCCCGAGGCACGGGGAGAACATGCAAACTCCACACACACAAGGCGGAGGCGGGAATCGAACCCCCAACCCTGGAGGTGTGAGACGAACGTGTGAGACTAACCACTAAGGAATGAATGTTTATAGCTACTATAAACATATAGTACGCAAAAAATTAATCGTACTTGTTTCACAGACATTCTGCAACATTATTTGTACGTTTTCAAGGATAAAATATGCATGATGTGTTCTTTAATAAAATAAATTGTATGCATCTGGTAAACTGCTGTGGTAGAAACGGAATAAAACACTCAGGAAGCGTTTTGCATTACGCCGTGTCTGATCGCACGTTTTTATTCCCTTCACGTCATATAACCCATCATCAACACGTCCAGACGTATCATACACCGGTCTTTTAGTATTGCTTTTCCAGAGTCGGTGTAAATGTCGAGGTTTTCTGCTGTCTTGTTGCCATAATGAACCATTGCTGGAAGGATTTGCAATTTGCCCGCAACACCATCTGCGAGACTCCAACCCCACGCTCACAGCTAAACACGACCGAGCAAAGCAATCTGCTCTGCATATATCACACACACACACACAGAAAGAGAGTGAGGGAGAGAGGGAGGGAGGAGGAAAAGATCGAGAAAGGAAAAGAGAGAGGAAGAGTGCATATTTAAAAAGGAGTCAGAAAGGTTCGGAGCTTGGTAAACGATTTTCACGCGCGTTCTCAAACACGTCGTTTCGTGTGAATCATATCATTAAAAAAGAAGCACTCGCATAGCTAACAATATGCTAACTATTGTTTACTCATGCTTCTTGTGTTCTGATTGGACAAATAAAACCGACTGGACTTCTGTTTTAGTCAGTTATTAGATTCTGGTGCAGAACTGATGAAAAAAAGTTGTAAAGTGGAGTTCACACACGGAACCGGAGCCGAGCG
>NC_083463.1:30588139-30678139 GCF_030014155.1 Tachysurus vachellii | reverse complement strand
CTCATCATGTCGCTAGGGAGGAGGGATGGAAGGAGAGAAAGAGAGAGGAAATCAGAGATCAGACATTTTTTAGTTGGGAAGAAAGTAAAAGACCCTCTCTCATTAACCTCTGTGTGCAATTAAAGGGAGAGAGAGAGAGAGAGAGAGAGAGAGAGAGAGAGAGAGAGAGAGAGAGAGAGAGAGAGAATAAAAGAGAGAGTTATCATTCTTTCACTATTTACAACAAATTAAAGTTGCATGCTCCAAACGATTTCCCTCTTTTCACTCGTTTCACTCGCTTTCCATCATTCCAAAGATTTTTAAATGGCTATTAATAAAAGTTTGCGTTTTGCCCACAGGCTCGATATCACAATGTAAACACTCCTAATGCTTTAACACGTGACCTGGAACTGATCCGTGATTTAAATCTGCTATCAGCAGCCTGGAGATCTTTTAATATCGATGATTTAATGGACACGGAAATATGATACAACGTACATGCATGATCAATAATATATATATATATATATATATATATATATATATATATATATATATATATATATATATATATATATATATAGTAAAATATACCTATAGCTTGATGTCAGATTGGTACAATCACAGGTCCACCTGTTGTTACCCATTGGTGCATCTTTATAGCTTTATTATGTAGCTTATTATCTACTATATTTTTTTGAAGGTGCACCATATCTACGTTTCCAGGTGAAACCTATGAAACAAAAGATAAAGCTAAAAGCAAAGGTAACGATTAGTGCCATTTATTTTCCTGCGTGAGAAGTAGAACTCTACTTTTACTTGTTTGGTACCATCAAGAGAAGATCAAGGGTTTTGTAAATAATAGTAAACTCGGGTCTGGTCATTACGGGGCAATTACGCATTTTACTGTGATATATATGATGTGATATTTTACTATATATATATATAGATAGATAGATAGATAGATAGATAGATAGATAGATAGATAGATAGATAGATAGATAAAAAAGATGTACACTTGATGGTACCAGTCCACCGACACCTTTCTATGAGACTATTATATATTTATATATATATTTAAACACAGCAGCTGACACCAAAGAGCTGTTTATCCGACTTCATTAAAACCATTAAACCATTAGATCCTTATGGGGAAATGGTTTGTAGGGGTAACACATCTGTTCGTTTCCTTTTGGACCTAAACAGATGTTTTGTTTCGTTTAGTTTATATATATACATATATATATTAAAGCTTGTCTGTGATTTCCTCTCTCGGTCAGTGCTGCATGTTGACCACTGAACCGGACACACTAACTGATTAAATAAGCATTAGACAAAATCCCCACTTTGTTTGGCAACTCCTTATCATCCGCGATTAGCTTAACGGAACCGCCTTTTTGTGTCTCGGTCTCGGATCTCATGGCGGAACGGATCTCCGGTGTCCGTTCTGTCCGCGCGCAGCGCCGCTGTCCGTGCGCTGTCATGGCCCCTTTCTCTCTCAAACACACACACACACACACGGACGGACACAGCTCGTGGACAATAAGCTCCAGATATGTAATATGTATATAAAAACTCTTACCTGTTTATTTGAGGAGACAGCGGAGCCGTCACGCGCTTTTTGGCGACCGGCTATGCTCGTCGGGAAGCGCGCGAGACTTCCGCTCCGTCCAGTCCCGGTCTCAGTCGCTGGTGTTTTGGAGCCGCTCCAAGTTATTGCGGGTGAGACTGACCACCACCGATACTGCCATGTTGGAATTCCGGCTCCTCCGAGCAGCTGCTGAAAAGGAAAGCAGCGGGGCGCACAGTGCGCATGCGCTCCTGCCGGACAGGCCAACTCGAGTCCGAGATGGCTCTTGAGGCTGATCTGATTTTCCCTATTCATCCCTAAAGCGAGTGCTCGAGGCTGTCAATTCATCATCATCATCATCATCATCATCATCATCATCATCATCTTCATCAGTTCCAGTTCTTTATATAATGACAATATTATTACTAACATGAACATTGTTTATGTTCTTTATAGCTCTTTATTAGGTATTAGGTATTATTCTATTATTCTCTATAATTTATTCTATCTCTGTTTAATTTATTTAATAGTCTAAGTTCTCTCTCTCTCTCTCTCTCTCTCTCTCTCTCTCTCTATATATATATAAATATATATATATATATATATATATATCTATATATATATATATATATATATATATATATATATATATATATATATATATATATATACATATATATATATATATATATATTCAGACTATATCCTCTATTTTCAGACTATGTCCATATGTTAAATCTTGTTCACTTGATCTGCTTTGTTTCTTTGTTTCAGGCTTTACATATTTTTTGGCCCTGAATCTGACCAGAACAGATGAGAGAGACCCCACCTATTTTTTCTTAAATGCAACTTAATGCTTAACTAATTAGGAAAGCGAGTGTGGTCAAGTTTGGGGGTAAGCTACAGGTTTGTAGATGTTTTCTTCATGTATTTGCAACTACAAAAATTTAAAATAGAACATTTTAACATCTTGTGACTAAACAGGATTAGTAACAGAGCTTAAAGTCAAGCATCCCAAACATTATGCTACTTTACATATATAAATTTTATAGCATTGTATACTGTGGCTTAGTGCAGATAACAAACAGTATAAATACAATTCTAAAGCTCAGGTTAATGAATATCGTTGATTGTTTGATTTTCTCTCCACGGTCATCTTTTATCTTGAAACTTATCTTTCTTAACAATGTACATGAATTTGTGCTCACGAACAGGCCAACACTTTGCGCAGGTTTGTAAGGAGGAGGCAGTTGGAGCATTGTTTGACGTGAAAGGAGTCTTTAAACGATAATCATAACAATCTCACACATGCACAGGAAAGCTAAATGAAATGTGATTAGTGAAACAGTATAATGCAGTCATTAAGAGAGAAAATTATGATACAAATCCACCTACTCCCTGCTCGCATACACACACACACACACACACGCACCTCACCTCACAGCGTATCATCAGACTTAGTAACAATTCATCATCTCTCTTGAAAACTAAAACTAACTCAAAACATCTGTTCTGGTATAACTCAATACTCAAAACTAACTGACCACTTTAATAGAAACACCGATTCACTTGCAATTACACAATCAGCCAATCACGTGGCAACGGGGGAAATGCATGGAATCATGCAGATACTGGTCAAGAGCTTCAGTTCATGTTCACATCTAATATTCAGAAAAGAAGCTGTTCTTGGTAACTGGTTGTTGACTGGTCTGGTTTGAGCACTGTCAGTTGTACACACAGTTTAAACAGAACAGGGAAAAAACCACAACCATTGAGGATTGCTTCAAGTTGATGAGAAAAGCTACAGTAACACAAATAGCCACTCTTTACAACTGTGTTAAGCAGAAAAGCAGGTCAGAATGCACAACCTTGAGGGAGACAGTACATAAAAGCTGATTCATCAAAACTGGGCAGAAGAGTGAAAAAAGACAAGGCAACCTTTTTTTTTTGTAATAAATATGGGTATTGTTTTGAATTTGTGAAGATTCTGTGTGTGTGTGTGTGGGGGGGGGGGTAATTTCCAGTGTTTCACAAATACACCGATGACCCACACTAATAGACCATTGTGCTCTGTTATACACTCACATTGAACACAGAGCGGGAAAAAAAACTTTAAATAGACCCATCAGACACTCACAAAAAGATGACTGAGTTGTTATTGTTCTCACTCTTTCCCTCTCTTGTGTCTAACATGCGAATTACTCTTCCTTGCGCATGTGTGTGTTTTATGTCTCTCTTGACAACGACATTTCACAAGCCATCATAACATTTCTATCCTCGAAGCCCCGGTTTACCAAACACGGTTAAAGCCGTTTCATGAAAAAATCCCCAAAGGCAGTATAGTCCATGACTCGACTAATCGTGTACCACTCTCGTATCCATACAACAGAACTTACATAACAACCCAACTATTTTACAGCATACAAAGAGCCAAACTCTGACAGAGCTATAATTACAAATAAGGAAAGAATCATTCTGTTGTTCGTTAACATCGGTGTAGGCTGTGGGAGGATAAACGAGGCACGGACGGGTTTCTGCTCGACCGTTTCATGTTGCAGTATTGTGTTTTTTAAATAACCGTGAATGAGATTTATGAAAAATTGTACTTGTGACTTTAAAAATTCTTGTGCTAAGATTTCACATGGAGCAGTGGTGGCTCCAGTGGTTAAGGCTCTGGGTTGTTATTCGAAGGAGCCAAGCTGTCACTGTTGGGCCCTTAAGCAAGGCCCTCAACCCTCCCTGCTCCAGGGGCGATGTACGTATCATAGCTGCCCCTGCGTTCTGATCCCCTTCTGATCCTCCTCAATTTGGATATGCAAAGAAAAAAATGTGCTGTCATGTACATGTGGCATTACTTCCAATTTCTGTAGAGTCCAACTACTGGAGGTTATGAATGATAGCGTTTTCAGGTCGTATCACATGTCACTTATCACAAGCCTGACGTTTCCTAAAAGCTATTGCCTTGCCCGTAGCTTGACAGCACTAACACTGCTTAAAGATACTTCACCAAAAATGAATGCTAACCCTCTGCAGGTATAAGTACAAATGTAAATAATGGGTTGCAGTATAGCGATCTATCATGAGACCTGATGTTGGCAACTGACTAAACACACAAGCAGTTCTGCCTCAAATCTTATGTACTGTAAGTGTGTTTATTAATTTAAATAACTATTGAGAACGAACACAGACAACTTTTCCTGGTGTTTTAACCGAGATTTCACTCAGACGTGCCGTCTAACGGACGTCTCTGTAACGGATGTCACGTTACTGATCGTATAAACCAGCTTTTATTGTTTTTTCTTTTTTACAGTAGTTCCTCGTTCATTTATTTCTCTCACTGAAGTAATTTGGAAAACCAGGAAGTAGTATTGCACATCAGATATCTATTCATTATAAAGTCTAGTACAGGTTATGAACAGAGGCAGGTGGATTGACAGGGCAGGTGACCAATCACATTGATTTTCATTGTTCTTCAAACGAATGCCTTTTTCTCAGTGCTAACGGCTCGAAACAAACCTAAAGACGGGATTTCATAAAGATTTTTCAGTCCAGAAATTAAACTCATAATTTTGAAAATTAGTTAAAGTTTATTAACCAGCGTTCAGCATTCTGAAGCTCGTGGCCAGAAACGTGCACGAAATATACAGTATATCAGAAACTGGGCGACTAAGACTAACCAGTTAGCTACTGAAACTGAAAGGAAACTGATTGTTATTAGATTAGAAAAGAACGTAAAATGATCAAAATGAGGCCTCACGTCTTAGGAGTGGCCACTTGAGTGTCTAAAGCCGCGTTCACACTGCAAGTCTTAATGCTCAATTCGGATATTTTGCTCAGATCTGATTTTTTTTTGTTTGGTTGTTCACATTACCTTTTAAAATGTGGCCTATATCAGATACCAGTGTGAACTGTTTGCTGTTTCGAACTGACAATAACTGACAAACGAACAATAACAATGACGTCACACACAGTACGCCGTTGCGCTAAAATTGGCGAGGTTATGGAGGAAGTAAGCATTTTCGCTTTTCTTTCTAAATGTTTGTGTAATGGCAGTACAGAGACGCAGTGTTTTGAAAATTTTCGGATGTCGAGGGCAACTTTTGATTATTTGATCCATTTTGTAGGCGTAGTCACGTTTGTGTGCGTATTCGTTGTGTGCATAATTGTGACGAATGTCGATGTAGATTGACGTAAAAGTCGCATCAATTCCGCCTTGGTTGTTCACACTGCGGCCACATTGGAAAAAATCAGATTTGGGTCTGATTCAGGACCAAATATGGAAGTGGTCTGAATCTGATTTGAAAAAATCAGATCTGGGCTAGATTTGAGTGTTCACACTACTCCTGAAGAAGTCTGACCTGGTCACTTGACCCCAAAAAAAATCAGATTTGGGCCACTTTTACCTGCAGTGTGAACGTGGCCTAAGGGTGAGAGTCTAAAGCATCGTATCGTCTATTTCCTCGGATTGACAACTTGGAACATCGACACGTTTCATTTTTTTCTTGAGGATTTAAAACGTTATCCTTTTTAAATATTAAGTCTTTTACAGCTCCTGCTTACATTTAGAAACAGCTTCACCCACCATCTTTTGCTGGTTTGAAGAAACCGTGTCAGATCACAATGCCTTCTGGGTAAATTCCTCTCCTGATGTTGACTCAATCTCTCGGCGCTTCAAGGTCTCATCTAACGAACTTTCCTTCAGCTGATAAAGTACTGGAACAGCCCTAAGGATTGCAAGAAAGGTTCAACAAGTTGTGAAACGTTAAAAACAATATTGGAACAGGGCCAAACCTGCACGCTGAAAACAGCACGTTGTCATGGCGAGGATATTTAAGTGCAAATTCACAATAAAGCTAACAGGTAATAATAATTTTACTTACGCTGATATAACAGGCAGCTCACGGTGACTAATTATTGAGCTCTGTTCACCGCTTTGCATGAGAGGTCTGTGTTTAGCATAAAATCATGAATATTTCTGTGCATTGGCAGCAAAATGAAGAAGACCTGGTGTCAGAGGGCAACGAGAACAAAACAGCGGAAGACAAAGGGTGGAATGAAGGAGGACAATCTATATCTGCTTGACATTTTGAATTGTATTTAATTAATGTTTTTTTTTGTTGTGTGTCGCTGTTACTTGCAGCCTAAATCTCAGCTCTAGCGATATGATTCGAGAAACTCTACAAACGAATGACCGCATTCATTGATTGAAAAAAAAGCCACTTGAATCGTTTTATGAGCACAAAGATGACCAGGACAAATGACGAGATCGATCTGATTGACAAACTTCCGAAAAACAAATCCATTTTCATCTGAAATTTGTTTGAATTCTTATGAGCAAAGCTTTGAACACTAACAGTAAGAATAACATTTGGAGTCCATCTCCGTGTCCATGTGGGTTTCCTCTGGGATCATAGGTTTCCTCCAACTCTTCAAAAACATGCAGCGTTTTCATTCCAACCAAGCTGAAGCCACACCTGATTCCACCTTTTTAATCAGTTCTTCTTGGCTTTTAGTAGACTCTGGTGTGGCTTCTGCTTGGTTGGAATGAAAACCTGCACCCACACCGGCCCTTTGTGGATAAGATTGGACACCGTTCGCCTCACACCTCCAGGGTTGGGGGTTCGATTCCCACCTCTGCCTTGTGTGTGTGGAGTTTGCATGTTCTCCCCGTGCCTCGGGGGTTTCCTCCGGGTACTCCGGTTTCCTCCCCCGGTCCAAAGACATGCATGGTTGGTTGATTGGCATCTCTGGAAAATTGTCCGTAGTGTGTGATTGCGTGAGTGAATGAGAGTGTGTGTGTGTGCCCTGCGATGGGTTGGCATTCCGTCCGGGGTGTAGCCTGCCTTGATGCCCGATGACGCCTGAGATAGGCACAGGCTCCCCGTGACACACACACACTCTCATTCACTCACACACTCACACACTACGGACAAGTCTTTGGACCGGGGGAGGAAACCGGAGTACCCGGAGGAAACCCCCGAGGCACGGGGAGAACATGCAAACTCCACACACACAAGGCGGAGGCGGGAATCGAACCCCCAACCCTGGAGGTGTGAGGTGAACATGCTAACCACTAAGCCACCGTGCACCCCCCCCCCCCCCACACACACACACACCCAATTTTACAATTAAAAAAAACATTTTTTATTGTATTTTTCATACATTTCTATTATTTATTTATATTCTTTTTGTAAGGGAGATGTGCAAAGTAAGAATTTCACTGTGCGCATGACAATAAACTTCTTGAATTTTGAAATAAAAACTACAGGAGAAACTGATGTAAGGTGGACTAGACTAAAGTGACCCCATCCAAGGTTTATTCCTGTTTCAGCTCAGGATCCTCTGAGACTCTGACCAGGATGAAGATCTTACTGAAGAGGATGTTGAATGTGAATGTTCCTACCTTTTCCTAGTAATCAATCATTCTGGATTATTGCAATCTTTATAAAAGCAGTGTGTACATGACAAGAGTCACTCCTCACTTCCTCCACCTTTACCCTCAGGTTAGCATGAGAGGAAATGTCAGAAGCTCGTGCAGGAGATGTTAAAGAGAGGCTAAAAAGAATAACTGACATTTTTGGGACGTTGGAAAGGTCAGATAGGAATAGTGAGTAAACCTGTTACTGTTAGTTGGGGGAAAAATATATCTATGCATATTATATTATATTTTACTCTTTATTCAATGGTAACTGACTGATGATTCGCCGTAGATTATATACAACAGACTTGGGATGAAAGAGCAGATTTCTGTCTGACAACTTCATCTCAAAGCCGCTATGCAAATGAGCCGCGGCTCGGATTGTTAATTAGGGCTTCGGCGGTATTCAGGAGCGCGTGCGGTGCGTCGTGTCTTTCTCGCCGGGGCGCGCGTGTGCGTGTGTGTGTGTGTGCGCGTGTGTGTGCGTCTACGTGTCGTGTCGCCCGGCGAAAGAGAGAGAGAGAGAGAGAGAGAGAGAGAGAGATGATATGGCCGCGGTGGCCGCCAGGAAGGAGCGCGAGGCCACAGCGGCGGAATACTGATGAGCTCGAGGTGAAGAAGCCACCGGTCCGCCAGGAGGAAGTCAGCCGTTTCCCTTACCAACTGAAACCACCGCCGCCGTCTCACAAGACTGACCACAAGAAGCATATTAAACACAAGCATGTCAGTCTCTCTCTCTCTCTCTCTCTCTCTCTCTCTCTCTCTCTCTCTCTGTCTGTCTGTCTGTCTCTCTCTCTCTCTCTCTCTCTCTCTCTCTTTCTTTCTCTCTCTCTCTCTCTCTCTCTCTCTCTTTCTGTCAGTCTCTCTCTCTGTCTGTCTGTCTGTCTGTCTGTCTGTCTCTCTCTCTCTCTCTCTCTCTCTCTCTCTCTCTCTCTCTCTCTCTGTCTGTCTGTCTGTCTGTCTCTCTCTCTCTCTCTCTCTCTCTCTCTCTCTCTTTCTTTCTCTCTCTCTCTCTCTCTCTCTCTCTCTCTCTCTCTCTCTTTCTGTCAGTCTCTCTCTCTGTCAGTCTCTCTCTCTGTCTGTCTGTCTGTCTGTCTGTCTGTCTGTCTCTCTCTCTCTCTCTCTCTCTCTCTCTCTCTCTCTCTCTCTCTTTCTTTCTGTCTCTCTCTCTCTCTCTCTTTCTGTCAGTCTCTCTCTCTGTCTGTCTGTCTGTCTGTCTGTCTCTCTCTCTCTCTCTCTCTCTCTCTCTCTCTCTCTCTCTCTCTCTCTCTCTCTCTCTCTCTCTCTCTTTCTGTCTGTCTCTCTCTCTATCTCTCTCCCTCTCTCGGTCTCGCTGGCTGTGTATCTGAGGATCTGTCTATCTCCCTGTGTTGTGACTGTTGTTCTCTTTCTCTTTATGTCTCTCTCTCTCTCTCGCTCTCTGTCTCTCTCTCTCTCTCTCTCTCTCTCTCTCTCTCTCTGTCTATCTGTCTGTCGGTCTGTCTGTCTGTCTCTCGCTCTCTCTCTCTCTCTCTCTCTCTCTCTCTCTCTCTCTCTCTCTCTTTCTTTCTGTCTCTCTCTCTCTCTTTCTGTCAGTCTCTCTCTCTGTCTGTCTGTCTCTCTGTCTCTCTCTCTCACTCTCTCTCTCTCTCTCTCTCTCTCTCTTTCTGTCTGTCTCTCTCTCTATCTCTCTCCCTCTCTCGGTCTCGCTGGCTGTGTATCTGAGGATCTGTCTATCTCCCTGCGTTGTGACTGTTGTTCTCTTTCTCTTTATGTCTCTCTCTCTCTCTCGCTCTCTGTCTCTCTCTCTCTCTCTCTCTCTCTCTCTCTCTCTCTCTCTCTCTCTCTCTCTCTCTCTCTCTCTCTCTCTCTCTCACACACACTTTTTTTAAAGAAGATATTAAAGGGAGAAGAAAGTGTCCAAACATATGGGTTTCATTTACACACTTCTCAATAAATCCATTTTAAGCTGATTTTTATGAATTCTAATGAGCATCAGTTACTCTGCTCTACTGTAACTGAATAAAGTTGTGAGAGAAGCTTCTCACTGTGTTTTCACTAAAATTAAAGGTGTAGTGAGCCAGGTTCATTCTTCATTATCTTCACCATGTAGCACTTTCCTGCTTCCTCTTTTCCACCTCATCTTGTTTCCTGTTTTTTTTTTTTAAAGCTTCCTGTTCATTTAGACGGTGTCAAGTACATCTGCGAACAGCATTAAAAAGTATAAGGTGGTGTTCACTGCATGCCAGTATTGTTAAGATAGTTTTTATTATTATAACGTTGGAAATATTAGAAAATGACACACTGCACCTTTAATGTTTTTATTCGGTGGTATGTTTTGATTCCTGACACATATCACAGTTCACTGCATCACACTGTGATAAATATTCACACCAGGTCAGAGAGTCATGTCTTCGAAGCGCATCAGAGTTTTTCAACATCGCTAGTGTGTTTTTGAATATTTTGAACCGCTTGTCTTTGAATGTGTGTGTGTGTATGTGTGTGTGTTCAAGAGGGCGAAAAAAGGAGCAGTGAAGATGGATGGATCAAAAAATGAAAGTTGAATTGATAAAAAGGAGGGATTAAAGGTTCTTAGCTGCATGACTGTAGCTTTTTGTAAGATGTTCCCATGTACTGTACCAAGTTGCCAGTTTATTAGGTACACCTAAACCATGTACCTGCACTCATTGTATAATTCTATGTAACACTCACTCACTCACTCATTTTCTACCGCTTTATCTGAACTACCTCGGGTCACGGGGAGCCTGTGCCTATCTCAGGCGTCATCGGGCATCAAGGCAGGATACACCCTGGACGGAGTGCCAACCCATCGCAGGGCACACACACACACTCTGAATCACTCACGCCCTCATACACTACAGACAATTTTCCAGAAATGCCAATCAACCTGCCATGCATGTCTTTGGACCGGGGGAGGAAAAAGGAGTATCCGGAGGAAACCCCCGAGGCACGGGGAGAACATGCAAACTCCACACACACAAGGCGGAGGCGGGAATCGAACCCCCAACCCTGGAGGTGTGAGGCGAACGTGCTAACCACTAAGCCACCGTGCCCCCCTCTATGTAACACTGTACAGCATTATTACATCACATTTGTTTCGCACTACACAATATATGTTCATCTTCCTCTAACTGTCAGCAGTGTGCAATTCCTGATTATGGAGATTTGGGTTGTTGTTGTATTGCTTCATAAACTCTGCTGTGAAGCCACCACCCGATAGATATCAGCTCAGAGGTGGTTGTAATGTTGTCCCTTTTTGAGTTGAGGGCGTTTCCAAATTGTGTGTAAGCAGCAGATGGGATACTGTCAGTAATTGTATAACTTGTAGGCCATTTTGTCCTGAGAGGCACACATTAGATCACACTGCGTCATCGGGTCTGTGTATACCAACTGTGCTCGATTATCATGTCCGAAATCTTCACAGCTTCATGGTGTAACTTGGACCATCCAAAACCTGCTCATTAACAGAGCACTAATCTCTAACATTTATTTAATTACAGGTGAAACTTCTGAGATTTCACTCTCAACTGATTTTGCCATTTTTTTTATGGAAATGTGTATTATGTTATTAACCTATTATAAAAATGAGCAGTAAACTAACATGAGGTGATAGATATATGTTCTGTCCTGACTGATATATTGGAAAAGATGCTTCTATTCTGTTAGAACAAATGTTTTGCACTTTCTATTCAGCATAAAACAGAAAAAAAGAACATTAAAATATAACTGATGTTTAAAGGTGTTCTGATGTTCACCTTTATTGAGGCGTCACCTTTCTTGTGCGTGCAGAATCAGATGTGGAAACGGAAATGAAACGAATCAACGTAGAATCAGATCCGAAAAGAAACAAACCGTGTGTAAAAAACAAAAACAAACAAAACACACACAAACACACACGAAAATAAACGAATTGTGTGAAATGAAATCGCAATGGAAAAATAAAAAGCACTGCATCTGAAAAAGGTAAAAATCAACATTCATAATGAACAAAGTGTGATTTGTCTAAAAAAGCACAAGTGTAAATGTCACACTACTATCACACAAATGTAAAAGTCGTGTGTGTTTTTTGTTAATTATGTTTATTTAGATTAGATTTAAGACACAAGTCGTCTTCGCTCAGACACTTTGTTTAGATGACAATAGTACAGGAATACTGAAATACAAACATTCAAACACACACACACACACACACACACACACACACACGTTCGCACAAGTTTACAAATATATTAATAACTGGATATGCTGGAGAACTTCAGCTAAGGATAAAAAGGTCGCTCCTGCATTGATTCATGATTTTGTACAAGTCCTCTGGCAATGTCAGATCCGTGTCTCTCTGTCTCTCTTTCTCTCTCTGTGCTTGAGGTCATTTATTGATCGTCTTTCCCTTTTTTTTTTCACTCTTTGCTCCATGAATATGTTTTGTGTTATCCTGAGACTGAATATGTTTTCTATTCTCGACAGAGCGGCGGGAAAAGCAGCAAAAAAATCAAGAGGTTTGTATACAACGGTGAATAAAAATGAGAAGGAACAATGCTACATGAAGCCAGACACAGACAGAACCTTTCAGTTGCTGTGTTTCGTGACGTTAACGTCTCGGTTGTGTACACGTGTGGTTTGTTTAATCTACACAGGTTAACATTAGCATGTTAAAGTTAGCATTTCTTCAGTTGGCGACTCCTAGCCATGTTCAGGGCCAATTCGGTACTTTATTAGATCAAGTGAAGTTTGCTAAGTTACTCCTTGCCTTTAAGAACAGAATGTATTGCAGAATTTACCCATAAGGCATATGAGGATATATATATATATATACACTCCTGGATAGTTATGAGAGTAAATGCACAATGAATTGTAAAAGGTAACGAATCCTGGCCTCTAATTTTCACCAGTAGGCCTCGGTGCATTTGTCTGAAGTGGATCAATGCTGCCACCTAGTGGTCGCATAGAAATAACTATAAATTTTAATTCATACAAATTAATTCAAACGTGTCAAGATGCAAAGCCCATTAAAGTGGTTTCTCTCAGGTAGCTGGACAGGAAACAAATGACTAGCACTATATTAACACCTACAGTCAATAATGAATGACTATTAGCTAATTAGTCAGTAAACAATAATAGAATCATGTTTTTTTTTTTAGCTCGTTATGCGTTATAAGCATTAATTACCGAGTCCTACACATGACTTAGCTAGCTAAAGATCTTGCTGCTTTTGATTTACTTTTTCATTTTTACCTCCTGAGCTAAAATGCCTGAGCTCATGAGCTCCACGTCGGTCGTTTGTTAGCATTAGCGTTATAAGTATGACTTTGTTCATTGTTCCTAGTGCACAGCCATATTGTTTTGACGTCATTAGCTGGACTTGAAGGGCCAAGTTGAAGGTTGTCTTCTTTGGCATTTACTTCTCAGAGTAGCCGCTTTAAAACTTCAGTAAATGCCTTAAATAAAATTTTTTATTGATAAATATTTGGTCTTTGTATAGTTAGTAAGTGCTGATAGATAGATAGTTATTGCTGGTTTTCTGTCACAGTGTCACAGTGTTAGTGCTGGTTTTCTGTCACAGTGTCACAGTGTTAGTGCTGGTTTTCTGTCACAGTGTCACAGTGTCACAGTGTTAGTGCTGGTTTTCTGTCACAGTGACACAGTGTTAGTGCTGGTTTTCGTCAGTGTCACAGTGTTACAGTGTTAGTGCTGGTTTTCTGTCACAGTGTCACAGTGTTACAGTGTTAGTGCTGGTTTTCTGTCACAGTGACACAATGTTAGTGCTGGTTTTCTGTCACAGCGACAGAATGTTAGTGCTGGTTTTCTGTCACAGTGACACAATGTTAGTGCTGGTTTTCTGTCACAGTGACACAATGTTAGTGCTGGTTTTCTGACACAGTGACACAATGTTAGTGCTGGTTTTCTGTCACAGTGTCACAGTGTTAGTGCTGGTTTTCTCACAGTGACACAATGTTAGTGCTGGTTTTCTGTCACACTGACACAATGTTAGTGCTGGTTTTCTGACACAGTGACACAATGTTAGTGCTGGTTTTCTGTCACAGTGTCACAATGTTAGTGCTGGTTTTCTGTCACAGTGTCACAATGTTAGTGCTGGTTTTCTGACACAGTGACACAATGTTAGTGCTGGTTTTCTGTCACAGCGACACAGTGTTAGTGCTGGTTTTCCGTCACAGTGTCACAGTGTTACAGTGTTAGTGCTGATTTTCTGTCACAGCGACACAATGTTAGTGCTGGTTTTCTGTCACAGTGACACAATGTTAGTGCTGGTTTTCTCACAGTGACACAATGTTAGTGCTGGTTTTCTGTCACAGCAACACAATGTTAGTGCTGGTTTTCTCACAGTGACACAATGTTAGTGCTGGTTTTCTGACACAGCGACACAATGTTAGTGCTGGTTTTCTGTCACAGTGTCACAGTGTTAGTGCTGGTTTTCTGTCACAGTGACACAGTGTTAGTGCTGGTTTTCTGTCACAGTGACACAGTGTTAGTGCTGGTTTTCCGTCACAGTGACACAATGTTAGTGCTGGTTTTCTGACACAGTGACACAGTGTTAGTGCTGGTTTTCTGTCACAGTGACACAATGTTAGTGCTGGTTTTCCGTCACAGTGACACAATGTTAGTGCTGGTTTTCTGTCACAGTGACACAGTGTTAGTGCTGGTTTTCCGTCACAGTGACACAATGTTAGTGCTGGTTTTCTGTCACAGTGACACAGTGTTAGTGCTGGTTTTCTGTCACAGTGACACAATGTTAGTGCTGGTTTTCTGTCACAGTGTCACAATGTTAGTGCTGGTTTTCTGACACAGTGACACAGTGTTAGTGCTGGTTTTCTGTCACAGTGACACAATGTTAGTGCTGGTTTTCTGACACAGTGACACAGTGTTAGTTCTGGTTTTCTGTCACAGTGTCACAGTGTTCGTGCTGGTTTTCTGTCACAGTGACACAGTGTTAGTGCTGGTTTTCTGTCACAGTGACACAATGTTAGTGCTGGTTTTCTGTCACACTGACACAGTGTTAGTGCTGGTTTTCTGTCACAGTGACACAATGTTAGTGCTGGTTTTCTGTCACAGTGTCACAATGTTAGTGCTGGTTTTCTGTCACAGTGTCACAGTGTTAGTGCTGGTTTTCCGTCACAGTGACACAATGTTAGTGCTGATTTTCTGTCACAGTGTCACAGTGTTAGTGCTGGTTTTCTGTCAAAGTGTCACAATGTTAGTGCTGGTTTTCTGACACAGTGACACAGTGTTAGTGCTGGTTTTCTGTCACACTGACACAATGTTAGTGCTGGTTTTCTGTCACAGTGTCACAGTGTTAGTGCTGGTTTTCCGTCACAGTGACACAATGTTAGTGCTGGTTTTCTGTCACAGTGACACAATGTTAGTGCTGGTTTTCCGTCACAGTGACAATGTTAGTGCTGGTTTTCTGTCACAGTGACACAATGTTAGTGCTGGTTTTCCGTCACAGCGACACAATGTTAGTGCTGGTTTTCTGTCACAGTGTCACAGTGTTAGTGCTGGTTTTCTGACACAGTGTAACAGTGTTAGTGCTGGTTTTCCGTCACAGTGACACAATGTTAGTGCTGGTTTTCTGTCACAGCGACACAATGTTAGTGCTGGTTTTCCGTCACAGCGACACAATGTTAGTGCTGGTTTTCTGTCACAGTGACACAATGTTAGTGCTGATTTTCTGTCACAGTGTCACAGTGTTAGTGCTGGTTTTCTGTCAAAGTGTCACAATGTTAGTGCTGGTTTTCTGTCACACTGACACAGTGTTAGTGCTGGTTTTCTGTCACAGTGACACAATGTTAGTGCTGGTTTTCTGTCACAGTGTCACAATGTTAGTGCTGGTTTTCTGTCACAGTGACACAGTGTTAGTGCTGGTTTTCCGTCACAGTGACACAATGTTAGTGCTGATTTTCTGTCACAGTGTCACAGTGTTAGTGCTGGTTTTCTGTCAAAGTGTCACAATGTTAGTGCTGGTTTTCTGACACAGTGACACAGTGTTAGTGCTGGTTTTCTGTCACACTGACACAATGTTAGTGCTGGTTTTCTGTCACAGTGTCACAGTGTTAGTGCTGGTTTTCCGTCACAGTGACACAATGTTAGTGCTGGTTTTCTGTCACAGTGACACAATGTTAGTGCTGGTTTTCCGTCACAGTGACAATGTTAGTGCTGGTTTTCTGTCACAGTGACACAATGTTAGTGCTGGTTTTCCGTCACAGCGACACAATGTTAGTGCTGGTTTTCTGTCACAGTGTCACAGTGTTAGTGCTGGTTTTCTGACACAGTGTAACAGTGTTAGTGCTGGTTTTCCGTCACAGTGACACAATGTTAGTGCTGGTTTTCTGTCACAGCGACACAATGTTAGTGCTGGTTTTCCGTCACAGCGACACAATGTTAGTGCAGGTTTTCTGTCACAGTGACACAATGTTAGTGCTGATTTTCTGTCACAGTGTCACAGTGTTAGTGCTGGTTTTCTGTCAAAGTGTCACAATGTTAGTGCTGGTTTTCTGACACAGTGACACAGTGTTAGTGCTGGTTTTCTGTCACACTGACACAATGTTAGTGCTGGTTTTCTGTCACAGTGTCACAGTGTTAGTGCTGGTTTTCCGTCACAGTGACACAATGTTAGTGCTGGTTTTCTGTCACAGTGACACAGTGTTAGTGCTGGTTTTCTGACACAGTGTAACAGTGTTAGTGCTGGTTTTCTGACACAGTGACACAATGTTAGTGCTGGTTTTCCGTCACAGTGACACAATGTTAGTGCTGGTTTTCTGTCACAGTGACACAATGTTAGTGCTGGTTTTCCGTCACAGTGACACAATGTTAGTGCTGGTTTTCTGTCACAGTGACAATGTTAGTGCTGGTTTTCTGTCACAGTGACACAATGTTAGTGCTGGTTTTCTGTCACAGTGACACAATGTTAGTGCTGGTTTTCCGTCACAGTGACACAGTGTTAGTGCTGGTTTTCTGATGGTTTTTTGGAGAATCTCCTCAAATACAAAAATTCGCCCAAATAACTGATATTCTAATTCTAAAACAATACATAAATCATGAACAGATTCATGAACACTGTGACATGAACACTACTAATACTTCTAATAATGTTAATTTTTAATTGTGGTTCAGCCTCCTGTGTGGGTTTAATTGTTTTTATTATTACTGGTCAGGATGGTGGATCTGGAGACTATTCAGGGATCAGTGGGTGTGACGTGTGAATACACACTGGATGTCGTTCATCGCAGTGCACCATGCATACACTCATTCACACTTACAGTAGGTCGGTGGAGATGAATGAATTATTATAAATGGAAAAGATTCAAATTATGGTCTGTTATTCATCATAAATACATTTTAATTGGCACCTTAATAATAACACCAAATAGAATCTAAGGAATTGGTGAAACATTTAGTACTGTGAAACTATAATACTGTTCCAGGTGACATGTCTGGTTTATTCCTGTGGATGAAATCATCTTCTGCATACTTGGTGTCTTCTTCATTGCCTTTAAATATCGCTCTACTGCATGCCGACCATCATTAACATCTCAAGATAGCAACCTGAGTTTTTATTTTTACTGTAGTTTCTTGTTTATACATCATGGAGAAGAGTTTTGGCCTTGGGGCATTTTGAAGAGAAAACATGTTTTGCTGCATAGAAACTAAACCCATTACTGAATCTCGCTTAAAGGCAAAAAGAAAGAAAGAAAAAAAAAGACATGCCTGCACTCTAGAATTCAACTCATCTTACATATTTTTATTTAAATTTCAAATACAGCACAGGGGGTAAAATGTTAAGCTAGAAAATAGGACTGAATCCTGGCACATGAATCTTTTTTTCTTTTTAAGTGTGTAGCTGTATGACTGCTTCAAATATATCAAGAACGACACAAAATCAGATGCTTGGAATTTTTAATTTACATACAAATCAAAAATATCGCTATTCAGTAAGATATTTTCTAATTGTTTTTATGTAATCTGCGAGCATTATATAAGAAATAGAACTAAAAATAAAAAATCATCAAAACGTAACTAATTCATTCTATAATACATGCCGGCATAACAAAAACAACAGAATGTGACGTGCTAAAGCTTCATCTAAACCCAGATCTTCATACTTGCTTTAAATTCTTCATCCTGTGGATTAAAAAAAAACAAAAAAAAAACACCCTCGTGAAAAAAATATATAACAATATACAACATTAGATTTCAGTAATATTTCTCACTTAAGCAGAAGCATCGAAGTTTTAAATGTCGAATCGTGACGTAATTGTGGTAAATCATCAAATCTAGAATTTCTGTGAAATGCTGATGCAGAGTAATGAGATTAAGTGAAGTTATTGTTCATGCTGTCTGCCATATGCACACACACTCAGGATATTGACTCTGAACTCAGCTATACAGGATATGCTCTGCCTTAAAGGTGGAGCTTCCTCCTCACATAAACACACACACTTCCATACACTTTGAGGAAGGAAGAAACCACTTGTATATACAGGACAGAAGTCAAGCAGACATTATTATGAGAGTGACATGTCAATCTATATGTTATTTTTCTGAACACACACACACAAGGAAGGAATAAAACACAACAAGTGCTGTTTTTATAACAGAAATGTTTTAGTCCTATTATACTTCTGCATTCGTTAAACAAGTTCCTGTTATTGCTTACGTTATAGCAGCTATAAACAGTTTTTCTCTGTTTTTCCCCCCTTTTTTATACCAGCAAGACTAAAAAATTTTCACTTTACCGTGAAAACTTGAAATGTCCTTGGTTTATAGTTGTTATTATAGAACTAAACTAAAAAAAATAAAATAATACAATGCCTTAGAAACAGCTCCGGAAAATAGCACACACACATAGTGTGTGATTTTGTGAGTGAATGAGTGTGTGTGTGCCCTGCAATGGGTTGGCACTCCGTCCAGGGTGTATCCCGCCTTGATGCCCGATGATGCCTGAGATAGGCACAGGTATTTCGGATAAGCGGTAGAAATTGAATGAATGAACTAGATTTGTAAAGTTCGTCGCAACAAACTTTTATGTTGGCTTTGACGAGGCAAGTATTCGCAAAGGCCGGTGCTTTTTTGAGGCAAGTGGACATAAGGGTCAGTGTTACTTTTGGAGGCAAGTGGACATAAAACTTGTGAAATCTAGTGGAGCGCTAGGGTGCCAAAACATTTGGAGGCAAGTGGAGACGAGCATGTGATGTCATCCGAAAACCTGTGATGCAATTCCCCTCATTGTTCTGAGCGCTTTGATATGTCACATGTCCATGTTGTAAAATGTTTTTTGATTTTGCATATATTTTGGGGGCGGGGCTGCGGCACAACCGGAAGGCCAGTCGGTGCACCAATTTAAAACTTTGTTCAGAGTATCGCCCTAAAGGAGCTGGCCGAGTTTGGTGTAGATAGTTCGAAAGCTTGCCCGATTTATAAACCTCCAAAGTTTATAATGGGAGTCTATGTGAAAAAAGGCCAATTTGAGACCCGGTACCGGAAGTACCGGTACTCGGATCGCTTAGAAAAGTAATAGTAAACTAGGTAAACTTCAGACCAGGGTCTACAACATATCTGAATTTGGTGCATGTGGCTTGAAAGCCCTAGGAGGAGTTACTCTTGATAAATTTTTGTCTAAGCTTAAATAGAAAAACAGAATGTTGGCTTCTACAAAGCTACATAATGAATGCCTTAGAAACAGTTGCTACACCTTTAGCTAGAATAAAAAGTCTAGATTTCGACCACCGTATCAACGGTACTTTAAAAGGTATTCTGTGGCATTTCCTTTACAGATTATACCAACTGCTTTTGTGAAACCTTATTGCAATGTATTGTGACAAATGCTATCATCAGAACACCTAAAAGTTTGTTATTCAAAGTGAAGAGCTGTGAGACAATGGGGTCAGAATTGTTTCGTTATTCTGAATAAATATACTATGATCCACAAATAAATATAAAGAGTTTCACAAATATTTTTTAAAATCAACAAATGCACAATAAACAAACCGTAAATACATGTAACAAATTTCACAAAAAGAAATGAAATTCACAAATAAATAAAATGGGATTTGCACCGTCTACTCCAGCCAATCGGACAACGGTCTCGTGGCGCTGACCAATCGTGGCACGGTCTATTGGCTGGAGTAGACGGTGGGCGGAGTCCATCTATTTGTGGATTCTTGTGCACGTCTTGACGTTAGAAATGTTTCAAATCCACAATTGCACAGAACGCGATCCACAAATGAGCAGGAAGCCATTCACAAATGAATACAATTAAATATATATTTATTAAAAAAATATTTATAAATATATATTTAATTGTATTCATTTGTGAATGGCTTCCTGCTCATTTGTGGATCGCGTTCTGTGCAATTGTGGAATTGTGGATCATTTGTTGATTTAAAAAATATTTGTGAAACTCTTTAAATTTATTTGTGGATCATAGTATATTTATTCAGAATAACGAAACAATTCTGACCCCATGTGAGACAGTTCTTATGACATCACAAACTCAATCATTTGGGAATCAGTTTCTCAGTAAAAGTGTTGTCACATTCTCGGGTTAAAATGATTAATAATAGACCCCTAAATTTTAGTTAGTGTCCCAAATTCTAAATGAACTAATCCTCCACTGAAGAGTCATCAGTTCTTCACTCTTTAACGTATTTAGACCTTGATTGGTGCCACAAATCCAAACTGTATACCATTCCAAATAACTCTGCAGAAGTGTAGACATGTTTACTTACTGTGTGTGTGAAAAGGAACTCCAGGCCTGCCTCCTTGCCTGAGTTGTCATAACCTCAGGAGGCGGGGCTTTAGAAGTGGGCGGGGCTTCAGTGCAAGGACCTAGAGATGCTGGAATCTTAGAAATGAACTCTTGCGAGATCAGATTTTGGAAATAGAGCTTTTGAGAAGAAGTGTGTTGTGAACCGACTCTTTGAGGATGTGGTGTTGGAGAGCTGATGGTTCTTGTAGATGGTATTAACGGACTGACAACATTCCCAAGGCTCTGAGCTCTCCGGGCGACAGTTATAGCAAACAAAGATTGCGAGTTTGGAGAAGAAAGCTCAAAGTTCTGTTCAAGCGTAGAATTTGAGTCACAGGGCAAAGCAGACTGAAGCAAATTGGGTTGGAGATTCTGAGGACTGGATTGGGAAGAGCTTGTAAAAGGTGTATCAGAGGACTGAAGGTTGGAGGAAAGGTTTACATCCCAGTAGGGTTCTTCAGATGTAGGGTCATGCTGAGGTTCATATCTGGATGGGTTTGGGTTTTGGAGAGTGTCTTCATCATCTTCATCTTTCCCAAAACGTTCAGTATCCTCTAGAACCTGTGTCTCAGATTCTTCCTCTTCCCAGCAGACAGAAAGTTTTGATGGTTGTGGAGCAACATCATCAGGCATTTGATGAAGAAATGGCTTTCTAAACATCTTTAATTTGGCTTCTTTCCTATCATCTTCGCTTAGAAATCCCATTTTTCTTTTTCTGTACTCCTCTATCCAGTCTCTGTTGTCTTCCATCTCACTTCTGTCCTCTGGGAGATATTTCTCTGCGAGATGTTCCTCTGGGGGATCTTCCTCTGGGGGATCTTCCTCTGGGGGATCTTCCTCTGGGGGATCTTCCTCTGGGGGATCTTCCTCTGCATCTATGTTCAGATGTAATTTTCCAAACGCTTCTTTTATACCCAGCTGTTTATTTGTTTCCACTACGTTCTCAAATTCATCATCTGTTTTTTCGAGAATCACCATCTCTTTCCTGCTCATCTCTATCTCCTCAGTGTCCCTGGATTCTGAAATCCTATCTTCCATACGCCCTCCTGTATCTCCGTTAATCGTCTCCAAATTCTCCATGGTGAGAAGAAACTCGTATCTTCTGGTGCTTTGCGTTCTTCTCTGAGGCACCACGGTGAAGGTGTTAATGCCATCTCTATGTGAGCCGTGTCTCAGCACCTCACAGCCAGGGGACACCACCGGATCACCGTCCACCACAGATCCAGACTCTGGAGGAAGGTTTGATGCTGGAGGTGAATGTTTGACGGACCTAAATGGAGATGATGATGAAAGGACAAGATCAGAACCTCAGCCATTCACTCTCTCTCCATTGAAGATCTAAATTCGATGCTGTGCAAATTCAGTGGATTGTTTACAATTTTCTTAAACTAACATCCAAAAGTAACAGCTGTGATTTGAATAGAATTTACACAATTTAGCTCATTGATTTATGGTTTTTTATCTGGGAGCCTTGAGAAGTCTTTCATCTAAACGTCTCGCTCCTTCAAATCAAATAATCTCCTAAAGCTCCTTCATGTTCTTGAATCCTAATTATGGAGTAAACTTCTTGCACAAGGCACCAAAAGGTTCGAGAATTGCTTTGAAATAAATACCAATGGAATGAGGCGTCTTTCTGCTCCATGGATTTAATTCGGTTGGTTAATTCTGACACGACCTCGGTCATTAGAGGGTACCGTGGGACGGACGAGCGAGTTGGTTTAAAATCTCTGGACTGGATGAAACTGGCTCCATCAGGGTCGTCCTCTTTAGTGTCCGCTTGAAAGTATGACCTTTCTGATGAGAAAGAACACATGACTTTGTCCTTACTACCGTACACCACCTTGTGTCATACTTCTTTCTTTTTACACTCACACACACTCTCACACACTCTCACACACACACTCACTCACACACACACTCACTCACTCACACACACACTCACTCACACACACACACACTCACTCACTCACACTTACTCACACACACTTACTCACACACACTTACTCTTACTCACACACACACTTACTCTTACACACACTTACTCACACACACTTACACTTACTCACACACACTTACTCACACACACTTACTCTTACTCACACACACACACACTTACTCACACACACTTACTCACACACACTTACTCACACACACTTACTCACACACACTTACTCACACACACTTACTCACACACACTTACTCACACACACTTACTCACACACACTTACACTTACTCACACACACTTACACTTACTCACACACACTTACACTTACTCACACACACTTACACTTACTCACACACACTTACACTTACTCACACACACTTACACTTACTCACACACTCACACACACACTCACACACACTCACACACACACTCACACACACTCACACACACACACACTCACTTACTCACACACACTCACACACACACACACTCACACTCACACACACACTTACTCACACACACTCACACACACTCACTTACTCACACACACACACTCACACACACACACTCACTTACTCACACACACACACTCACACACACACTTACTCACACACACTCACTTACTCACACACACTCACTTACTCACACACACTCACTTACTCACACACACTCACTTACTCACACACACTCACTTACTCACACACACTCACTTACTCACACACACTCACTTACTCACACACACTCACTTACTCACACACACTCACTTACTCACACACACACTCACTTACTCACACACACTCACTTACTCACACACACTCACTTACTCACACACACACACACACTCACACACACACACTCACACTTACTCACACACACTCACACTTACTCACTTACTCACACACACTCACTTACTCACACACACTCACTTACTCACACACACTCACACACTCACACTCACACACTCACACTCACACACACTTACTCACACACACTCACTCACACTCACACACACACTTACTCACACACACTCACTCACACACACTCACTCACACACACTCACTTACTCACACACACTCACTTACTCACACACACTCACTTACTCACACACACTCACTTACTCACACACACTCACTTACTCACACACACTCACTCACTCACACACACTCACTCACTCACACACACTCACTCACTCACACACACTCACTCACACACACACTCACACACACTCACACACACACTCACACACACACACTCACACACACTCACTCACTCACACACACTCACTCACACTCACACACACTCACACTCACACACTCACACTCACACACACTCACTTACTCACACACACTCACACACACTCACTTACTCACACACACTCACACACACACACTTACTCACACACACACACTCACACACACTCACACACACACTCACTTACTCACACACACACACACACACACACACTTACTCACACACACACACACACACTTACTCACACACACTCACTTACTCACACACACTCACTCACTCACACACTTACTCACTCACTCACACACACACACACACACACACACACACTCACACACACACACACACACACTCACACACACACACTCACACACACACACTCACACACACACACACTTACTCACTCACTCACACACACACACACACACACACACACACACACACACACACACACACTTACTCACTCACACACACACACACACACTCACACTCACTTACTCACTCACTCACTCACACACACACACACACACACACACACACTTACTCACTCACACACACACACTCACACTCACTTACTCACTCACTCACTCACACACACACACTCACACACACACACACACACACACTCACACACACACACACACTCACACACACCTTTTACCTTATAATATAAAACACATAACCCATTGCAACAAATACATATCATAAACTCGTCCATTTCCTTTTTTTATTTTTTAAAAACATTTCCCTTTTATTGATAATCAAATATTTAAAAGACAAAAGAAAAAGAACAAGCAACCACACGGTACATCACAACAAAGATGAGAGCTAGAAAACAGCACAGAAATATTAATCGCAGCAGAAACAAACCAGAAAAGCACATAAATTATTATTATTTATTAAATACAACCGGTTTTGTGTGTAAAATAAAGAAAAGTTTACAATGACAAGGTGAAATCGGACCAGAACGGAGCGTCAATCGATATTTAATTAAAACAAAACATCAATAATTGGTCAAACAGATGCATGTCACGGCTTAATCGCTTCTGTTACTGATGAACTGTTTAAAGAAAGACACAGCTGTTCAGAAGGCATTTTAAAGGCACTGGTTCTATACGTTGGATGTATGACAAAAATGAAGTTGTCTTCACACGAGCCTAAGATTCATGATTCATGAGGTTTGATGTCTGATGTTTCATTCTGAGGAAGTAAATGCAGTAAATCTACAATTCAGTGCTCACAGTGAACAAGATGTCGTTTAAAACAGATCTTTGGACGTCGGACACTTTTTATCTCGTAGTTTAGTAGCGTATTAGAGATCAGTACATGGTTATGACAAAAGGCATTAAAATCTCTGTTAAAATGAATCGATTATAAAGTCGTGAGATTAACGACACACCCGACAGCAATCGTGCTGAGCAGCTACGCCTACTTATTATCCTTCTTAATTCATTGGTGATGAATCGAGTGATACGGAAAGGCCTGATCCGGGATCAGCTTCTCCGACACGCAGAGTGCACACGGGATCAATAACATGACTAACACAGACACATACATGACAGAAAGGTGACAAAGTGGACATAAAGAGACACAGAGGCAAAAGAGGAGGAGGAAGAGGAGGAGCCACCAGTGAGTCGGACATTAAGACAGAAGCAACAGTGATGGAGCCATGATGTCTCCTAAGCGCCCCCTCCTGGCAGGTCCGTGTCTGCACACAAGCACAGAGGCAAGCCAGCACTTACTGAACACGTCGTCCTGGAGTACAGATGTACAGTACAGTGCCTTTCTTTCTCAGGTCACGTCGTCTTTTAAAATAATTCCATAAAAATACGTATAATATACTTGTGTATGAGGATAATAAATGGTGGAGCTTGTACCTTTATCAGACGTGTCAGGCAGGGAGAGGCTTGTGCACGGAGGAAGCGGAGCTCTGCGTTTATTGTGCTTGACGGACGAGATGCGACCCAGCACACCCTGTATACACACACACACACACACACACACACACACACACACAGAAATCCCATTATACAGTCCTATACAGCCGGATATGACATCATAGATAGATAGATCCACCTGTGATGGATGGGATTTGCTCTGCTAGTGATGGAAAACTAATTCAGTCCAAATAAGTTCTATTTCTGTTGAACACCGACAGGCTGAATGTGGAAAGTCTTTGGGATTTCAACAGCAGAAGGTTCCTTCATCAGAGAAGATTTAAAAAAGCTAGTAACTCTTAATTACCCCAAAACTATGCTAATATTCTCTTACTCACGACTGTACATCTGTTCACGTCTACGCACCTGTTTTTCATTATCTCCGGATGGCGGTGCGGCCTGTCGACTAGAGTTCGGTTCGGCAGAGGCGCTCTGGGAGCTGAGCATGCTGGGAGGCTGAGGTGCACGTCGCTTCTTGGGCATTTCAGAGGTGGAGTTTGCTTCGTAACAGCATGTTTTGATTGCATGCTGATCTTTCAGCACGAGGGAGGCGGCGGTGCCGATGGCGATGGCGTCAGCGTTGGTGCGAGTCTATTGTTGATAGAGAAACAAGCCAGATTTTAAAAAATAAATAAATAAATTAGGGTGGAACAGGAAACAGGAAGTAGCAAAAGCGAATAAGATGTCTGAAGCAGATAAAGAAATGCCCTGAGGAACTTCTGCTTTTTGTGTTTGTTAAAATAATCATGGAAGATAGATGATCAGATGTTACAGTACCTAGCAGGCAGAATATATGCGATTAGCGTTTAATAATTCATTGCGGTTCGTGCCGAGCCACGATATTAATGTTAATCTCGATCATTCAAGGAGACAGCGAGATCTAACAGACCTCTTCAGCCGATTTCTTGCTTCTCTTAAACAAGCCGAGTAATCTCGTGTTCTCTTTCCCTCCGAGGACCTTCTTGCAGTCTGCACACACAAACAAAAGAAAAACACAATCGCTCGTGGTAGAACATGCGTGAAAGTGAACAGGGACATTCGTTTTTTCATCATGATTCAACACTAAAAGACCGGAAACGACGACTCTCAGGATAAACTGCAGGCCGCCATCTTTAATTTACTCTGTTTCCCAGAGGCCAGAAAACGGAGTTTCCTCCTGTTTTCTTGTGTCCATTGAACGTATTTTTCATGTCTCACTCCACAGTGGTGTTAATATGAAGCGCACATAAAATTAGACTCTCTGGATTTGAAGAATTTCTGGTGTTTCATCAGTATTTCTGTTTTTCCCTAGAATACTGAGTTTTACTTTTAATAAAGAACAAAAACGGTTCTTTTCTTCAACACAAATGTTTGTATCTAAAGTTTGTAGTGAATAGAGATATCAAACCCATTTCTACTCACTACTCTCAAAGGCGTCATCTTCAACCAGCGAGTGTAAAACTTAGTTCCTATCTAGCAGAAAAGATTTTGAGTCAATATACTGTATCTCCTGTTCTATTGACGCATTTCTTCTTACGTATTAATGTAAAAATCAGGAGCTTTGCATCGACAGCACTGTATATTGTGCACGTTTTCACACTCGTGCACCGTTTTAGTGAATCAGGGCCTTGGTGTGTATCAGTACCTTTCTGAGTCACTGGAGCGGGGTCATTTGGAGAACCTGAAACAGCTGTGAAAGGATAAAAATGTCACTTAATACAATCATGATGAAGCACTGAGCTCAGGATCTTCACACTTAAGGCTACTAGAACTTTCTTTTTATAGAAACTGGAACAAAAATTGGTGTATTGGTGTCTCTCATATCATTTGCCGTTGTCGAAAATTCATTCATTCATTCATTTTCTACCACTTATCCGAACTACCTCGGGTCACGGGGAGCCTGTGCCTATCTCAGGCGTCATCGGGCATCAAGGCGGGATACACCCTGGACGGAGTGCCAACCCATCACAGGGCACACACACACTCTCATTCACTCCCACAATCACACACTACGGATAATTTTCCAGAGATGCCAATCAACCTACCATGCATGTCTTTGGACCGGGGGAGGAAACCGGAGAACCCGGAGGAAACCCTCGAGGCACGGGGAGAACATGCAAACTCCACACACACAAGGTGGAGGCGGGAATCGAACACCCAACCCTGGAGGTGTGAGGCGAACGTGCTAACCACTAAGCCACCGTGCCCCCCCCCGTTATCGAAAATACGATTTAAAATAGCACTTTTACTTCAGTAAAGCTAAAAGAAACAGACCGTGATGTGTAAAATAAAGCTAGTCATGTTTTACAGACTGGAAATGCAAAACTTTCTAAAATGAGAAAATTGAGGGGGGGGGATTGGCATGGTAGGTTGATTGGCATCTCTGGAAAATTGTCCGTAGCGTGTGATTGCGTGAGTGAAAGAGAGTGTGTGTGTGTGTGCCCTGCGATGGGTTGGCACTCCGTCCAGGGTGTATCCTGCCTTGATGCCCGATGACGCCTGAGATAGGCACAGGCTCCCCGTGACCCGAGGTAGTTCGGATAAGCGGTAGAAGATGAGTGAGTGAGTGAAAAAATATCTAACTACCTTTCGCATACAGGACTCTGATGCCATAGTCGTCCAGTGTTTTAGTCAGATCCAGTGGCTCATTTGACTGGCTGTCTCTCAACAGCACTGTGCTTTTGGGGTCCATCTCACACTTCTCACACACAGCCGGCATTAACTCAGACAGAGGAACCCTGGGACTGACTCGCACTACAGCCTTATGGGACCTCCTGTAGTTTATCAACAGACGCACCGTAGCCTGGGAGTTTAAAACACAACGAGATATGATGTTAAAGGAAAATAAACAGCAATTTGCTAAGAAATATAAATAGTTATATTCATTAATGAAACTCAGTTTTATACTTTTTATCCGTTTGTCGTTATATTTAATGTTGTTAAGGGCCTGTTATAGCAACTTTCTCTCTCTCTTTCTCAAATGAATTTCATTCAGACAAAAAAAACAATGCAATTTGTCATTTTAATGAGAAACCAGGAAACTCATCTGTTTATTAAAGATTATACTTTTAATTTGTTTAATTTGTTGTTGTGAAATTGCAAAATGAATCTTTCAGCCAATCAGGATTGAGGATTTTACAGTGCAGTGGTATCAGTGGAATTAAGGGACTGCATCTACATCAGCATGAGACATACTGTACAGGCATAGCAAGCCTCATCTTACCACAGGCATGTTGGGTGCCTTTCTGACGTCACTTCGTTTAGGTTTCAGCATAACGAGCTCAGCTTCCAGTGAGCCAATCAGAGAGCTGGGCTGGAATTTGAGCTTGTTGTGATTAGTGGAAAAAATCTCAATCACATGATCTGAGGGGTTCAGGTGATACTGAGCGCAGAGAATGACCAGCACGTCCATCACTGGTTTACTGCACACACACACACACACACACACACACACACATCCATCCTAGTGTGCATTCCACTCAAATTACTCATTAAATTTATTAACACATTCTTTAGCTGGTTCTTTCTTTCTCTCTCACCTGCCGTGCACCGTAACCGTCTTCTCATGACCCTCTGGGAGCAGCACGCTCAGGGCCAGATCCTTTTCAATCAGATTCTCCT
This sequence comes from Tachysurus vachellii, assembly GCF_030014155.1. Taxonomy (NCBI): domain Eukaryota; kingdom Metazoa; phylum Chordata; class Actinopteri; order Siluriformes; family Bagridae; genus Tachysurus; species Tachysurus vachellii. The sequence goes on along the minus strand of NC_083463.1, from coordinate 30,648,681 downwards.
GCTCCATATTTTTCTCAGTTTTCCCAGAAACGTCCTTAGTTTAAACGTCCTATTGAAGAAATTTTTTTTTTCTTGAAAGATGTTTGCTTTGTTAACACAAAACCTGCCTTTGCAGTTCTGATCACAGTATTGCGTTTTGTGAGACTCATGAGGTTCATTTCTAGGTTTAGAGAAAGCAGCTTGATTAGGAAATAATATGAAAAACATTCATTCGTTTGTTCGTTTATCTGTAATTTTAATATCAGTGATCCTGGTGGACATAAAGTCTTTCAGATACAGATACACAATCCATATACACACCAATGCCACATGCATTCACACCCAAGCATAATTTTTCGGAAGGTGGGTGGAAACTCGGACACGGCGAGAACATGTGAAACTCCACAAAGATCAGGACTGAAAAGGGATCCCAGAAGTCATAAACACAACTCACTGTGTCATCTTTACTAACACATACTGTAGACCTCAGAAAATGCTGCTTTCTTCATGTAGAGGCAACACAAATTACACGTTATTTAATCATTATGGAGCTTAGTGGTTCACATGATATTATCTTTTTCTATTTATGAAGCATGGAGTGATACAGAACCTCAAGATTTAACTGATGCTTAAAGAACATGAGGCCATAACGTAGATAAAGTGTACAAAAGAGATAAATAAATAAATCACTGACCGCACCTTTAACTGTTCTGGTCTTTTACAACTAGCAGCAGTTTAATCTTGTAAACTGTTTCACTGGCCACTAATTCAGTGAACAGATGGAAACCAAGCAGAACAGAAAGACGTCTTCCACTGGGTCTGGTATTAAAGCTCTAATACAGTATTAGTGCTCTATAAGACAGCTGCTTGACTCACTGGGAATGTTTTAGCACTAAGCAGTGGAATGTGAGGCATCGTGCATCTGACTCAGACCCTTCACACATGGATAATATACAAGAGCATTGGGACTGCACGATATGGACAAACACATATCCTATTACTCTGTTCACTGAACTTTTAGAGTTTCCTCCAAATATATTAAACACATCTCTGAACACGTGACATTATTACAGTTTTACACTGAACTGAAAGGATAACGAGCTGATGAGCTGATCAGATGAATCAGATGGGTTTTTGTTTGGAAAACAAAAGAATTCGATAGATCCAGAAAAGCATTGAAATTAAAACTCTAAAATGGTTTGTAATCGAGGATATAAAATCAGAAATTATTTAAGCAAGTACACAATGGAAGCGGCACAATAAAGCTTGCATCTTAAAAAAATTATATATATATATTTTTTTAAATAATATACATACATACATACACACACACACACACACACACACACACACACCCTTTTTTTAAAAAAAAATAATACATACATACACACACACCCTTTTTTAAAAAAAAAATAATACATACACACATTTTTTAATAATATACATAAACACACACATACACACCCTTTTTAAAAAAAAATAATACATACACACACATACACACCCTTTTTAAAAAAAAATAATACATACACACACACACATATATATATATATTTTAATAATATACATAAACACACACATACACACCCTTTTTTAAAAAAAATAATACATATACACACACACACACACACACACACACACACACACACACACATATTTATAAAGAACGTTATTACTAGCACTGTGGAAGGGTTACACGGAAGTGACGCCACGGTTATTTCCCTGGACTGTCTGTCATGAGAAACCGTGATCACTAGTAAAAATCTACGTGTTCACGCCCTTTTGAGAGAGAGAGAGTGTGTGTGTGTGTGTTTGTTTTCGGGTCAGCGGCATCACAGCTGCGCATTTATGTCGCGCTTCGCGGCCACAGAGACGCGCACCACCGCACATACACCGCTCACGCCCCGTGCGCGCTCAACCGGTGACGGCGCGCGCAATGATTAAAAACACACACACACACACACACACACAAAACGCGCGCACCTGGTGCCAATCTAAGCACGCGCTCTAACTAGTTAAGTCTTAAGGTTTTTAGTGAGTTTAGTGAGTTTATTTAGCTTAGCTATTTATCTGTGAAAATAGACACTGAAAGCGTACAGACTGGTCTTTATAAACAGCTTAAAGTCTAGGAGTTTGTCCGACTTGTGTCTTAACGGTCATTCATTTCGTTATTTTTTTTATTTCCAATGAACAATGTGAATTCTTGTATGTCAGATTTTGGTGATTAAATTTCAGAGACAAGTTAGTTGCATCAACGTACAGGATTACCTATAAAACACACACACACACAACGTGTAAAATCACACGTAACACTGAACCCAAGCCATGCTTACCTTACCTCTATGCTCTCCAGAACAACGTGCTATCCTAGCAGACCTATCCAGTCAAGCAAGCATAAGTGTGTGTGTGTGTGTGCTTGAAAGAAGAAAGACAGGGTGGTAGAGGCATGTTGGGTAATCTGCTTTGCTGACAGCATCTTATGGACCAGCCCAGTCCTGTGACATCAACAGCTCTCTTTCCTGCATGTGAGTTTGTGGGGTTTTAACTTGGTTTTTATTAGCTTTTTTTTTTTTTAATTTAGAGATTAAATCCCTTAATTTGGACTATTTGGATATAACCTGGAGTTTACAGCCATGTTCTCTCTCTCTCTCTCTCTCTCTCTCTCTCTCTCTCTCTCTCTCTCTCTCTCTGTGTGTGTGTGTGTGTGTGTGTGTGTGTGTGTGTGTGTGTGTGTGTGGGGCTCATTAGAGACATTTTTCCTTCATGTACTTTTTTGACTATAGGTTTGTATGTGTAAAACACTAAGTTTAGAACTTTTTCCTCATTTGCACATTTATCTATTTAACAGAAATCGTAATCATGCCTGAGTTTCAACGCACATATGATCACCACGACATTGTTAATGTTCCTAACATTCTGTGCTGGATGACGCAGGAAGCTTCAGGGATATGGCAGCAAGTCACCCAAGGGATTAGTAATCAGCTTACCTTTACTGTCTTATCACATACACAGAGTGTGTGTACGGTGGACCTTCAATACTGTAAAGTTATTGAAGGTTTTTTTAATCTGTATTTTTACAAGCAGTCCATTAGTGCTGAAAAACAGTATATATTTAAAATAAAAACTTACACACAGAGAAATAAAGGTCCTATTGCTGGAGTTGTAACTTTTGTACTTTTTAATGTGTACAATTTCAATGATTTTTTTTCCCCTTTACTCTGTAAAATCCAATTAGGCAACATGTATTAAGAAGAAAACCAACACTGGTGTGGTGTGATGAAGATGAGTTCCTATTACAATCCTGGAGTTTGTTCTTGTTCATTATTCATCAGTTTTATTCCTGCTGTACCGGAGCAAATTAAATGCATTTTTTTTTCCATTTATAGTTACATTTAATGTTGTGGTACATCTGTGGAAAAACAAGCTAGCTCGTATCAATACTTAGGTTCAAAATATAAAGTCCCTGCAGTGATGCAGATATAAAGTGCAAAGAGTCTTTCCCTTTCAAAATGTTTGGGGTGTGCAAACTTTTGCACCCAACTCTATGCTGACCAGTGTGTGTCTTTTTTTTTTTTTTTTTTTTAACAATAACAGCTTGATTAAGCTGCTTCAGATTCTTGCTATCAGTTAAACACACACACACACACACACACTTTTCATCAAACTGGTTCACAAAGGAAATTCCACTGTATTCATGTATTTGTGTGCAAGTCAATAATATGACCTCACTTCCTGTCATTCCAGGTTATTTTGTGCCTACAGTACACTGTTTACTTTACATGTCCTCCAACTAGCTGTGACCTAAAAATAGAAAGTACACAGTCTTTCTCTCTTCAGTCACAGTGTTTTATTTTGAACATGTTTATATACATATGTGGTGTGTGTGCGTGTATGTGAGTGTGAATAGAGCTGAGGCTGGTGTTTAGCACAGTAACACTAATTAGAACACATGACAGTGCTAATACTGTTTGTCTACACTGGTGTGTGTGTGTGTGTGTGTGTGTGTGTGTGTGTGTGTGTGTGTGTGTGTGTGTGTGTGTGTGTGTGTGTGTGTGTGGTTGTACCAAATCCCACATAGATTGTTAGGTTGGTAAATAAACATTCAATCTTTTTTCTCTCGGTTTTTCTGGCCCTGAAATTACAGTAGCTCCTCCCCTCGGCTAGAACAGAGCTGTTCAGTTCTGATTCTTTCCCTAAACACAACTCAAATGACATTTCATTCCATTGGCTATTTGTCTCACAGGTACAGAGTTTAAAATATTATAAACTGCTGCTTTAATAGGAGCATCTACTGTACGTAAGTAATAAAACTCTTGAGGTCGTGCTGTTATTGGAACACAAGCCTATATTAACCCCATAAACATGAGTGTGATTAAAAAAATTAAGACCATGATGATTTTATTACGTTTGCGTATTTATCACACGTGTTAGATCTCTTTAAATTTTGTAGAAAAATAGTTTTAGTAATAGTTTTATAAGAATAAAAATAGAATTAATAAGTTGGTGGGGTGATTCAAGTGGTAATGAACTGCGCTTACTCGGCTCACTGCTCGGTTCACTGATTCCCCCGTGCGCCTTGCGGCTGAAACGCTTAAACTGTGCGCGCTGAATGTCAAAACCGAGCCGATGCGTCATGCATCAAACGAGGCTCGTGGCGTCTCGAGATCTTGGGCGAAGTGATCTGCGGTAATGAGCTGCTCTGTCTTGGCTGTCTATTTTTTTCCCTTCGTAAAGAGGAAAATTGTAAATAAACCACTTGGTGCTGCATGGCTGAATATAACTAGCATTTATTTTTAAATCTACCGACTAAAAACCATTAAAACAATTTAGCTACAGTGCACACAGCATCAGCAGCAAGTCTGAGAAGTTTTTTGTAGTTCATGGCTTTGTTCAGCAGAGGGCGTTCCTCTCCTTCAGGTAATAAAGCATGGTTCCCGTCACTGTCCTAGACCTCATGTCCTGCACAGGTTGATGTTTTTTCTGCTCTAACTTGGAAAAACCGATAATTAGCAGAACACCTGAGTCAGAGCAGGAGGTTTTGTAGGAAAAACAGTTTAAAAAAAAAAAAGTAAATAAAGGTGCCAAATGAACGTTGCCGTAGAAAGACTATTTTTATCTTCCCCCAAAACAAACTTTCAGTATATGGCTCTTAAAAGAAAAAAAGTTTAATCTAAATAACCCTTTTCCCCACTACATAGAACCTTATGTGTAATGGAAAGGTTTGATGGACGTTAAACGTTCTTCAGAGAACCCTACACCTTCACAAAGAACCCTTTATTAGATAAAGGATGTGGAATTAAAACACCAGATGTGTTGTTCTAAGTTAACATGTGGTTTGGTACGAATGGGTTAAGTTACATCGCTCAGTCTGTTTATAGATGTGTGACGGCTTGATGCTCATTAAGAGTGAATGATAATTTTATCAGTGATAAAAATATAAAACTGCAGCCTGATGGGAATGTAAGGTCATGAGGGCTAATTAGAGAAGAAGGTAAATATGTCTCACTGTATTAAATCCATGCCATTAGACATAAATGATAGGCATAATGAAAACACAACCAGACCAATTAGGTCCATTTTTATCCATTGATAAGTGATGATAATAATGATAATAATGATGATGATGTAATACATTTTCACACACATGCTTTAATTTCTGACTTGTACAATATCTAACTGTAGTTAAGGCGATGAAGATATGTGTATTTGATATAGGTGAATTTTTTTTTTAGGTTAAAGGCACACAATGTACATCTATACTAAACTGTTTATCATGGTTTTAGTCCTGCTGCTTATTTATTATTTCAGATATTTCTGTGAGATGTTAGCAGTTGTAACCTGCACTGTTGTCACAGGTGGACATTGTTGTTGCTTCATATGTGCAGTCAAGGAACGGCTTGACCACGGCTTGAGCAGAAGAACATGATGGAGACGACGACGGTGTTGGCATGAAAAGCAAAACTTTTGGAAGCTGATATGTTTGAGCACAGCATAGAGATGAGGATGTAAGGCACCTGGAATGGCTAAAGCACTAAAGCACTGCTGCATTGCTATGTTTAAGTAAAGATGATGCAAGGGCTTATTCCCACTCCAGGTGGTCAAACAGAATTTTGGTGAAATCATGAATACAGGCAGAATTTGTTAATGAACAAAGAATATATGTAATATAAAGTCTAATAGAAAGTTTCCTTTTGAAGTGATTTTTGACACACTTTTATACCACAATTTAATCCGTGTGTACTGTAGGCCTTCCCTGTTCAAATACACGTGCGTGTAAATAAATCATTTGCTATTGTTTCTATTGCACAGTTGAACATCTCCATCACGCAAATACAAGCAAGACGTCCACGTCCCTGTCCCTGATTATGTCATCCAGTGTCTGTCCCGAGTTGCACACGCGGGTGGGGTCGGGAAATGTAAAGAGAGAACTGGAAAGAGGGAGAGAGGGAGGGGGAGGTTTTAGGGTACACCGGTGCACGCGCGTATAGCAGCAGACCGTGCGACAACCGGAAGCGCATATAGGCGACACATGGCAAGACAAACCACGGTCATGAGAGCAGTTTTCACAGGATAAGCAGCCTCTCCTGTTCTCCATCAAACCATCACGTCGGTTGTAAAGAAGATCTGGTTTTACGCGTACGGGGGGAAAAAAACTGCTGTCCAACCGGATCATAAATTAAATAAAAAAATAATTAAATAAGAGGAACAGACTCAGCAGTCACACAGCGGGCTTCGCCATGGTGAGTGTTGGCTAAACAGATCAATCGACACTAAAAAATATATAAAGGAAATAAAATAAAGCTATTGGACAAATGGCATGATGTGTGTAGAATTTAGGGTGAGAGGATTTACAATATTAGACAATATTTGGTTGAATAACAATCAGAGAAAGGAGGAGGTTGATTACAAAAAATCAGTCGGCTCCAGTGATTAATGGATGTGTTCGGGATAAACACACTGCACATAGCGTGTTGGACATGGTTGTGTTGGCCTTTTTATTCGTCACTGGAGTACATCCAAGGTGTGTTTCTTATTAAAACAATATTTTATTTCTATTATAATAGTTGCTTTTGCGCCGTTTGTCATATGGAGGTTTAAAGGGTCCGTTTTGAGCCGTAATGCTAAGATGATCGGATCTGATCTAATCAGCTCTGATCAGATTTATTCCCATTTATGTTAGCAAACAAACAAACGTCTCGGTCGTATAGTTGTATTGCACTTATAAATGGCTGGCTGGGTATAGGATATTTAGTCTATTTTTATGTTTTTTGGTGGGGGCATGAGGAGATAATGAGGGTTATCACTGGTGTGTGTGTGTGTGTGTGTGTGTGTGTGTGTGTTTGTGCGGGATTGGGGGTGTTAATCAACAGATTGTTATAGATGATAACGCTGAAATAATTGTGATTTTATTATTACATAAGAATTTCTAGGCCTAAATCCCATCTATTGATGAGGAGTGTCATTGAAAAGGGGCGCAAGCGCGCACGAACAACACCCCCCGTCTCTCTCTCCCCCCCCCATCTCCACACCCACCTCTCGACTGGGGTTAAAAAAACTAGAAAACAGAAAAGTCTAAAAGCAAACAGTGCACGTGCCACAGCAAAATCGTTCCCTTCCAAAGACAATTCTGATCGATTCGGGAGCCATTTTATATATATAGATTTATTTATTTGTAATAATTTGATGTACAGCCTAAACCCCCCCCCCCCCCCCCCTCTCCTCCTGTTCAGTAAGAAGGCACGCCCAGAGACGTTTTCGTTGTCTCCTAGACACCGTTTAACCCTTTCCGGTGCGACTGCTTACATCAATCTCGGTCTCGAGCTCGAAGTGTCGCGAAGCTTGGGGTGCGAGCGAACGGTGGATGGTTTACTAACGAAGATGATGTTTGCAAAAGAGGAGAATCTGTGACGTTCTCGCGCGCGCGTCTGTGCGTGTGCGAAGAAAACGGACTGCTGGTAAAAAAAAAAAAAAGTAAAAAAAAAAAAAAAGAAGAAGCGAGACAGCAAAAAATACAGGCTTTTATTTCTCCTTCTGCGGGTTGGAAATGAACAGAGACGTCAACATGGCGATAGCTGCTGCGCCCGTGCGTTCCGACACGAAGCCGTGGCAGTGAAGGTAGGGCCTTACCTGCCTACTAAACACACACACACACACTCACACACACGCACACACGAAAGACATGTTGTTCGTGTTTTAACGTGTTAGGTCAACGGATGGAGAGACCGGATGTTTCGTGAGAGGCACGCGCTCTTAGGTGACCTTGTCCAGTACCCATATTGACGACGGATATTTAGGCATCGACAAGCCACACTCCCTACTTCCTGATAATGGTGTGTTTGATATCGCAGACACGTCACTTATTTGCATATTTCCGACGCAAAACATATTTTGTGCCTTTTTCTGGCGTCTGTATCACACCTTCTGTATCCTACTTGTTGATGAACACAAGCGATCCTCGATTTATCATTTCAGCTTTACCTCTGCATATCATTTCATGTCTCTATTACATAATATATTACTGATTATACTTATAGCACTATAACTGCGATACTTTACTTAGCTGCGTTAATAGCGACCTTTAGAATTCATCACGGCGCTCACGATGTAGTCTAAATCATAGGCGACATTTAAAGGGTGTGTGTGTGTGTGTGTGTGTGTAAGAGAGAGAGAGATAGAGAGAGAGAGAGAGATAACACACACGTCTTATCATTTTATTATCCGTGACAAAATGTGTCTGCCATGAAAACAAGCGCACGACACGTGGCGTTAACGTTCACGGCGACGTGCCATACAGTAGGACGCGCGTGCACCTGCGTTTCAGCACCGCGGACAGCCGCCTTTTTGACATTTGACGGTCAGCACCCGGAAGTCCAGCATTTTTTACGCTTCACGTGCGTATAAATCATGTAACCAAACAGTTTTTACGTTGAAACTACAAGTCAAAAATGTCATTTAATATTATTTTATTTCAACATTTGGATTTTTAAGAGGTTAAAGATTATATAAAGACTTAAAGGTTCGGTGTAGATCTTCCCAGGGTTCTCTGGTTACTGCCCACCACCTCCTAAAAACATGCTGATATCCGAGGTGGACTGTCCATGATAAATTATCCCCAGGTGTGAGTAATGATGTGTGTGGATTCAGTGTTTCCATGGTCAGCTATGTGTCCAGTGTGACCCTGACCAGGTTAAAGCTCTAACTCAAAATGAACGAATGGACGAAAGATATATATCAATGTCAATATCATCATAAGTTAAGATGCTTTATTTCTTAAAAGATAAAGTTAGTGCTGTAATGGTTTTAGAATGCTTGGTTGATGTTTAAAACACCATTTAAAAGCAAAAATGTTTAAAATCAGAGCGCAGGACCTCAAACCCCTGATTTATATATATCACATTGAAAGATGCAGCATTTTCTAAACTCTGGCCAAATGACTCTTGTGTTGCTTCATGTACAAATTATAGTCAGATTAATAGTATAGTATTTAATAATTAATAATAATTAATGTATAGTAGGGGGGCACGGTGGCTTAGTTGTTAGCACGTTCGCCTCACACCTCCAGGGTTGGGGGTTCGATTCCCGCCTCCGCCTTGTGTGTGTGGAGTTTGCATGTTCTCCCCGTGCCTCGGGGGATTCCTCCGGGTACTCTGGTTTCCTCCCCTGGTCCAAAGACATGCATGGTAAAAAAAAATAAAAAATTGTCCGTAGTGTGTGCGTTTGTGAGTGAATGAGAGTGTGTGTGTGTGCCCTGCGATGGGTTGGCACTCCGTCCAGGGTGTAACCTGCCTTGATGCCCGATGACGCCTGAGATAGGCACAGGCTCCCCGTGACCCGAGAAGTTTGGATAAGCGGTAGAAAATGAATGAATGAATGAATGAATTATATATAGCATTACAACATATAGTATAAAGAGGATGGATTCCTTTTGTCTGGTTACTATCAAAGTTTCTTCCTCCTGTCTTCTCAGGGAGCTTTTCAGTAAGGCTGCTTTGGGACAACGTGTGCTGATAACGTTCCATAGAAATAAAATTGATTTGAAAATATATGACGGTTGGATCGAGAGGAGAGAATATTCAGTTGGATTTGTGTGAATGCTAATGAAGATCTGGTGGAATGCATGGGGGGGGGCATTTGAGTTCTATCACTATAAGGATTCTTGGCTGATATTTTCAATTCCATTCTGGAGCAGTGAAGTGATGGAACTGTAAGAAAAGAAAAAGCAGGGAATTTTTCTTCTGTTCAGACAAAATCCACTATGGTATTGGACTCTATCTTCTCATTGCAGGCAGTTTAAATATTTCCTAGTCCACATTCCCATGCCTACGCATACACCCACATCCACACACACACAAACACACACACTCAGATTTGCAGTCCTGTGTAAATATGAGATTCCAGACAAAGTCACGTTTAAAGCCAACACTGAATGCTGCTTGTGTGCTCAGTATCATATGGCACATGATTGCATGGGAAGTTGTTTTTAAACCTCATCTGCTTTAAATATTGTTGTATTTAAATAGTTAAGGGATCTAAGCTTGATGAAGAGACTAAGAGGGAAAACTTCTAGGTTCTTTTCCATAAGACTGAGCAGATCAGTTTAACTGTGTTCATGTGCTTCTTTTCTTTGTAGCGGAATTCTTTTAAAAAGTCTGGAATCGTTCCATCGTTCCCTGGATGGACAAAAGAAAGCCTAAAGGCAAAACGAGCCATGATATAAGATGCTAAATGGCTTGTTTAGTTGAAAGACAAAATATGAGATGATATGGGAATGTTGAATAACTGATATTTAGTCCACATATAGTGAGCTGTTTCTGGGGTTGGTTGGAAAACACGCAAATGAATTCTAGTTTTATTTCATGAAAGAATGTACCAAATAGTTTTTTTAAATAATTAATTTATAATTATGGATCAAATCTAGTGCTGCTGCAGGTTCTCTCAGATTAAACCAATCACTACCAATTCCAGAATGTTCAGCAGGATGTTCATGTGGGTTCTAGAACGAAGGACTCTATTACTATGGAGCCTTCGGCCAGTTTGCTTGGCGGTTCTAGAACGGTTGAGTCAATCATTGTCGACTGTTTGCTCAATTGTACTCAGGTATACGAATAAGGGGATCTGAACTCCTACTGTAAACCGTTGAGTCTAGAATGTTTAGCAGGATGTATTGATGGGTTCTAGAATGTGGGGGATCATTAACAGAACAGTTTTATAGCCCAGGTTGGATGCAGGTTATTTTAAACTTTAAATTTGTGTTTCTAGATTTTTTTATTTTATATTTTTTTGGTTCACATCCATTCAAGGTTTAGAGATTCCACTTAATACCACAATTTCTTTTCGAATACCCAAGTAGATCGACACTGAATCCTTAAGCACCAGCTGACATTGATATTTTGATTTCTTTAAAAGCTACTACGCTTCAAAACGATTAAGTGCTCCACTTAAAAAATACAGGAAAAACAAACAAAACAACAAAAATCACTCGTTTGCAAATATTCATTCATTCATCTTCTACCGCTTATCCGAACTACCTCGGGTCACGGGGAGCCTGTGCCTATCTCAGGCGTCATCGGGCATCAAGGCAGGATACACCCTGGACGGAGTGCCAACCCATCGCAGTGCACACACACACACACACTCATTCACTCACGCAATCACACATTAGGGACAATTTTACAGAGATGCCAATCAACCTACCATGCATGTCTTTGGACCGGGGGAGGAAACCGGAGTACCCGGAGGAAACCCCCGAGGCAAGGGGAGAACATGCAAACTCCACACACACAAGGTGGAAGTTGGAATCGAACCCCAACCCTGGAGGTGTGAGGCGAACGTGCTAAACACTAAGCCACCGTGTTGCACACGGTATAAATACAATACAAATCAATCAAAAATCAACAAAAAAAAATCGAAACGTTTAAGGGTTAAATGTGAGGTTAAAAGGTGACACCGGTGCGTTTGTTAGTCTTAAGCACACTAGAAAAAAAAAAGGTTCCTCACAGGTTCTTTTAAGGGTCTAAGGGTTCTAAGTATAGCTAAAAAAAAAGATTTTGTTGATAAAACTTGACAAGATTGGAAGGAGCAAGTCTTCAAGAAGCCACTGATTGCATTCTGGGCTTGAGATTAATGCAGTCATTTGTCTTTTGCTAATGCTTGGGAGGAGATTCTAATCCCACTCTCAAGTGTCACCCAGATGAGGTTGAGGTTCCTGGAGATTGGTTCCCGTCAAGGTTTCTTCCTCATATCGTCTCAAGGAGTTTTTCCTCAGCGTAATCGCCAATGGCTCGCTCATTAGGGATAAACTGAATTTTAAGGATTAAATCACGTACACGTTGTTTTATTCCTGGAAAGCTGCTTTGAGACATTTCCCATTGTTCAAAGTGCTATAAAAAAATTCAATTGAACTGAAATTAATTCTAATATCAACATCAACAGCTCCATTTATTTAAAAATGTAATCGTAGATAACCTCAGTTGCCCTTTGACTTGTTTTTTTGAAAATCCAGATTTAAAGAAGGAAAGCAGGAGCAACAGCGAAGTCACTCCACGTCATTGTTAGAGCAGAAACGCAAACATAATGAAACACAGTTTTTGGTATTCCCTGATGTCTGTGTCTCTCTCTAAAAGGTGTGTTGAGGCCGTGGTGGAGATGATGTGCAGAGACGTGGCGTTCTGTGTAATGGCTCTCTTGGGGTTTGTCTCAGGGTGGGGGGTTGGACACTGTAAACCCCGTGTGTGTGTGTGTGTGTGTTAGTGTGTGTGTGTGATCGAGTTGTTTGTGACTGCCTTCTCAAAAGGGAACATGCTGCACCGCTTGGGCGGCGCTGAGGCGCTGTAGAGGGAGAGACGAGAAGACACACACAGACACACACACACACACACACAAACACACACACACTGTATGTTCTCTCTCTGCTGAGCTCATATTAGACAGGAGCATTGTTCTGCCACTCTGAAGCGGGGTCTGGTGGATCTGTGAGTCAGAGAGACGTCCCAGGAGTGACGTAGATCAAAGACATTTACACCCGTCTGCTGTCGACTCATTGATCACGGAAAAATAGCACTAATAACTCCATGCAGCTGGACACGACCTTTTAAAAGCGGCATTTCACGTCCGGCATTTCTGATCCGCAGCGAGCGGAGGATTGTTTCAATTTAATATCGCAGCAATTAAGCAGACAGTGTTACGTTACTTCAAGAATAAACCGCTCAGTCATATTGGTGTGAAGGGTTTTATTCCTCTTATACTACAAGCGCTTGGTGCTAACACTCCTTTATTTACCGTTATACTGCAGTTGGTTCCACTGATTTGACTGGACGTGCTGCTAAAACAGCTTGTTGTTAGCGACATCATCGGCGCACAGTGAAACTATGAAAGCTGGTCAGATTAATAAGATGAAGCGAAGCCGTGTTAGATTGTCAGTTACACGAGGAGCTGTCAGTACATGGGGCTTCTTCTGGGCCTGTTTCTGTTTGTGGAGCAAAAATAACATGATTATTTGGTCATATTAAGTCTGCTATGTCACTTAAGTCTGCTATGTCAGTTAAGTCTGCTATGTCAGTTACGTCTGCTATGTCACTTAAGTCTGCTATGTCAGTTACGTCTGCTATGTCAGTTACGTCTGCTATGTCAGTTACGTCTGCTATGTCAGTTAAGTCTGCCATTACTCTCAGTCTGTCTCTCTCACTCTGTATCTCACTCTTTTTCACTCTCTCTCTCTCTCTCTCTCTCTCTCTCTCTCTCTCTCTCTCTCTCTCTCAGTCTGTCTCTCTCACTCTGTATCTCACTCTTTTTCACTCACTCTCTCTCTCTCTCTCTCTCTCTCTCTCTCTCTCTCTCTCTCTCTCTCTCTCTCTCTCTCTCAGTCTGTCTCTCTCAGTCTGTATCTCACTCTTTTTCACTCTCTCTCTCTCTCTCTCTCTCTCTCTCTCTCTCTCTCTCTCTCTCTCTCTCTCTCTCTCTCAGTCTGTCTCTCTCACTCTGTATCTCACTCTTTATCTCTCTCTCTCTCTCTCTCTCTCTCTCTCTCTCTCTCTCTCTCTCACACTCTGTATCTCACTCTTTATCACTCGGTCTCTCTCTCGCTCTGTCTCTCTCTGTCTGTCTCTCTCTCTCTCTCTCTCTCTCTCTCTCTCTCTCTCTCTCTCTCTCTCTCTCTCTGTCTCACTCTCTCAGTCTGTCTCTCTCACTCTGTATCTCACTATTTTTCACTCGGTCTCTCTCTCACTCTATCTCACTCTCTCAGTCTGTCCCTCTAACTCTGTATCTCACTGTTTTTCTATCGTTTATTCCCGCACGATTCTGCATCCACACACGTTAATGCACTCTATCCACATCCTCTGAACCAGAGACAGGACACTCAATCACGAATAAATGTCATCATTCGGACACATTATCACACAGAGATGTTTTTTTTTCTGGAACGATGTCCGTGCAGGTTCAAGAGTTTTGCAGACGATACGTCAAGAGATGTTTCATCACGTAATTTTGCTGACCTCGCTGTCTCTCGGTGTCCGCTTCTGGATTCACCCGTAAATTCTTCATGTCTCATCTCTCCTGATGAGATTTTTCGTGCTCAAGGAATCGCTCAAGGATTTATGATGTAAAAATGCTTTAAACCACGAGTGTGTGTTTGATTTTTTTTTTATGAACACGTTTTGTTAACGGTTTCTTCTGATCACGTTCACACAGACAGGACGATACAAATGTCAGCGATAGCGGTAAGTATGCTGCGTCCTTGTGGCTTGAACAAGCTAAAAATCAATCGAGACGACTAGATAAAATATTAGCACTGTGTGAAAGTTACAGATACAGTGTGTAGTGACTGAGCCGGCAGAGAAGAAGATACTTAATAATCTGAAGGTCGCTTCTGCAGTCAGCCTTGTGTCAGGCAAACTGGAAGGAAATCCGACCGCATACGGAACCTCATAAGCCGGGTCAGAAACGTCACACACAAAAGAACTGCTTAAAAAGCCAATAAGTAGCGAGAGGTAGTGAAGAGCATTTCTTTATATTTGTCTGATGATTCGTTTTGGACTTTGTACTATTACGTAGTCTCATGATAGAGGGACATAACTTGAGGTTTCTGTGGATCTCTGGTGGAGATCAGGTCATCTGGAGCATCTGCTTGCAATCAGAATCTGTTGGTAGTTTTGGAGCAGATACAAAAATTAGATAATAAAATACTCATTGATCAACAATTCATAATGAAGGCTGTGCTGTTTTTGTATTCTAAGCTGTGTTTTAGCTAACTAACCCACTAGCTAGTTCATCTTGCGTCTTTCGTGGTGAAGAATAAATACCCAACACATTAAAAATAAAAAAATCTTAATCAGCGATACTGTTTTTATTTCAGCTCCCGGTGTGACCGTAGGCTAGCTGGTCCGGATCCAGGAGCAGGATGTCAATATGGCTGCCCAGCTGCTCGTTCCTCCCGGACCTGACAGCTTCCAGCCCTTCAGGCCAGAATCGCTCGCTGCTATCGAGCGGCGCATCGCTGAGGAAGCCCAGAGGTCCAAAAGCGAGAGGCGCAGCGATGAAGATGACGAGAACGGACCCAAGCCCAACAGCGACCTGGAGGCAGGGAAATCCCTGCCCTTCATCTACGGGGACATCCCTCCTGGACTGGTGTCCGTACCGCTGGAGGACTTGGACCCCTACTACAGCAACCAGACAGTATGAGAGTGGGGACAGAAGGAGAGATGGAGGGAGGGAGGGAACAATAAAGAGGGAGGGAATGGCCAGGAAAGAGCT
This sequence comes from Tachysurus vachellii, assembly GCF_030014155.1. NCBI lineage: Eukaryota > Metazoa > Chordata > Actinopteri > Siluriformes > Bagridae > Tachysurus > Tachysurus vachellii. Next base: position 30,632,952 of record NC_083463.1, on the reverse strand, counting down.
GTAGAAGGACATGGGAATAAGACCGGATTGGAATTGGAAAGGAAGGGAAGCAGTAGGAGCAAGATAGGAGAAAAAAAAAGATAAAAATCTGGCAGGGATAGAAAGATTGACCATGGAAATGAAAGAGTAAAGGAACAGGGAAGTGATGTATGGATGAATATGAAGGAAGGGAAGCATGGGGATAGAAAGAAAATGGAAGAAATTTAAGAGGTCAGAAAGGAGCAAAGGCTACAGGGAAGGATGGTAAAGGAATGAAAGGATAGAATGATACATGGTGGATATGGGTGAGGAGAGGATAGAGAGCAGGGAAAGGAAATATAGAGGAACATTTAGAGATAAAAGGGGGAAGGAAAAGAAGTTGGGAAAGGGAAACAAGGAAAAAGAAAGATTAGCTGAAAAGGAATGAAAGGATCAAGCAGTAGAGTGAAAGAGGCGAAAGAGCAAGGGAGTGATGGATGACAGAACAGAGGGATGAAAAGACGGAAGGAATATTAGGAATGGACAAAGCAGTAAGGAGGAAATTCAAAAATAGCAGAAATAGACAGATATTTATGGGGAATAATATTTTTCAAGATGATTCACCAGAAAGTAAAACTCGAATCACGCTGCTTTAAAGACAGACGTGGAATTTGACGACGCTAAAATTCATCTTTGTAAGTTTAGATATTCGAATAAATTTGACCTGAATTTGACCGATTTGAAATATCAAGCAGTAGAAAAGTGCACAATGTTGATGCATGGTGTTAAATAAACGTTTAAAAAAAAGGGACGAATAAGACTTGAGTTAAGAGTAAAGCTTTTATTATTTATTTTTTACTTATTTTATTTAATTTTATTTTATTTTCATTTATATATTTTTTGTATTAGAGGAAACCAACCTGCTGTTTGGTTCAACATTACAATGTTTTTGGGTTTTCCAAAAAAACCATCAAACAGGGGAAAGAAAGCTTCATTCGTGTCTTGATTGTCTTGTTTAATCTCTCTGCTTAACCTGCAGGGTTTATTTTTTTTTCTCCAATGAAATTTTCACAACAATTATGAATATAAGCCGCTTTTATTCCGCATCGTTATGAGGTGATTCTACTGCCTGGAAACTTTTCCAACCCAATATATTCCAATATGGAAGAATTCAGGTTCAGGTGAAATGACCTCAGTAGGATAAATGAAGGGTTTTATTTTCATTATATCTGTAGAAGCTCTAAACTGTGACCAGGAGCGAGGTATTAACTGCATTTCTCTTGACTCTCTCTGCTCGTTCCAGACCTTTATAGTATTGAATCGTGGGAAGGCGATATTCCGTTTCAATGCCACGCCTGCCCTCTACTTTCTGAGTCCGTTCAACCTTCTGAGGAGGATCTCCATTAAAGTGCTGGTGCATTCATATCCTTCATTAGCACAATACAGAGCATCCCGGGTGTTCATGTGTGTGGGTTTGTGTGTGTGTGTGTGTGTGTGTGTGTAAAATGTACGCTCCTTGACCACTGTCGACGATGTTCAGTTTTGTGATCATGTGCACCATCCTGACTAACTGCGCCTTCATGACACTTAGCAACCCTCCAGACTGGGCCAAGAACGTGGAGTAAGTCTATTATTACCTTTACAACGAAACATTAAAGGTGCAGTTTGTGATTTTTTTAAAGTATTTCTAGACGTGTAATCATCTAAAATTGAAAAGATATCTCAGAAAAAGTGTGATTCATAATATTAGCATGTAGTGGATTCATCTAGTTTGGCTGGTTTCTTCAGTTCAGATTTCTGACACGGTTTTCTGATCCTAAAATAAACTCCGCCCCATCTAGAACTGGAGGCGGGGCTTTCCCTGAATAAAAAAGTATTCTGTTTTGAATTAAAAGTATATACTCCTATGTCATGTAATAGTAGAAAACACGATGTCGTGGACTATTTCCGCACGTTGACTCCATAAACAAACTTCTTGTCGCATTTGAGCTTTTGTTTATTTGTAATATTCTTTCTTTCATTTCTACTGTATTATTTCAGTTACTTTTCTTTCATTTCATCATCTCACAATAACACTATTTAGGATGGATTGCAGGCCAATCAGGACGCAACAATAGAGGAACGATTTTCCGTCCAGTCGCATTTTTCTTCTATAAAGAGAGAGAGAATTTTTCACAAAGTGACAAATTGCCCCTTTAATTAGATTTTTAAAAAATATTAACATGTCTATGTATGTAAATGTGTTATTGTTCCACAGGTACACGTTCACAGGGATTTACACATTCGAGTCCCTGATTAAGATCTTGGCTCGTGGCTTCTGCGTTGGAAAGTTCACCTTTCTGCGAGACCCCTGGAACTGGCTGGACTTCAGCGTCATCGTCATGGCGTGCGTGTCCTTATTGCCAGTCTCTTCCTGTTACGCATATGCTATTCATTACTTTGCTTATAAATGTCATTAATTCGGTCAGAAATCAAATTCCATCAGCCAAGACGTGTTCAGTGTGAAATATTTGATTCTCAGGTTTTGCACCACAGATAGGAGTCTGATGTAGCTAACAGGATTAGCATTGTGCTGACTTTTCTCAAACCACAGAAAGTTGTTTCATTTCAAAACAATTGGTGAATTCTGGCTCTGTATAACACGCTGTAGTCAATGAAGGTGGACAAAAATGTCATTACAGAGTTAAAAACATAGTGTCATAGTAACTAACATGAAGCTAATTTTATCTTGAAGCTAATTTCAGTTGTAGCTTAGATCTGGTTTGTTCACCTAGAAAATAAATTGACTAATAAACTTTTTTTTTTTTACAAGAGGATAAAAAGGAGGATGTTCCACAGCTAAAAAATAGTCACGGCAGCCATCTTGAATTTGTCTTTTATCTTAAGTCATTCCTCATAATCATTTAAGAACAGAAAATCTAATCAAAATAATAATTTCTAGTAAGTGATATAGCCATATTTAGCTTATTTTGAAACAGTAATCACCTACTAGCATAAATTACTACCAGAAACTAGCCACAGATAACACAGTAAGCATTCAAAAGCATTTAACAGACAATATTATAAAAATTTTAATTTCTAAATAAATGGCGTAGTCATGATTAAAGATATTTGTTGCTAATTGCTAAATTCGGTATGAAAGCATTTTTGCAGGCTAAATACACAGCCTCACCTATTCAAAATACGGAACTTTTATTAATCAGAGACTCAAAACAATAACAAAGCAGATTACTGTATGTATTCAGGCATGAAAAATACAGCAATTCTGCTCATTTTGAAATCGATAACTCAAAGTAATCACATTTTAGCGTATACAACTAGTTTTTCGTCCTGTATCAAGAATTTAAGAGTGCTTGATGGAAAAATGATCAGAATATGGATTTGTTTACAACTTAAAACAATAGAGACTAGCAGGCTGACAAGCTTTAACGGTGGCTAATAGTTGTTTAATGTTAGCTTGTTATAATAAATTATAATAAAAAAACATTATAAATAGCTTATTTAGGAGATTCCTGACACACTAGTAGCTATAAAAAAATGACATGGTGGCCATTTTGAAACACAGAGGTCAGAGGTTTTATTAGCAATGTTTAGTCTACAAGAATCTTTTCTCTTAGTGTCATGTCTGTTTGTTACATTTATTTACCTCAGAATTACCTCAGACGCATTTGTTATTTATATTTTAAAGCTATTCTAACCTTTGGTGGTTAAAAGCTAAAAATTGATGCAGTGAAGAAACTCAGGCAGAAAAAAAAAAAGAAAATTAAATTTTGATCAATCTGGAACTTAAACCATTGCAATGTAACCATGGTAATAGCATGCTAGCATAGATAGATAGTTTTCTAGAAGTCACAGAGCTAAATAAACAGTCATAGCAGCCATCTTGAAGCTAATCTCTGTTCTGTTTTAAGTCATTCATTATAGATATTTTACTGTTTAACTTAAGAATCTTTGATGAAAAATAGGAATTGCATCATCTCATTTGTTAGCGTTGTTAGCTTTGTTAGCTTGTTGTTAACATCAGACACCAAACGTCTTTGGCAGATCGTTTATTGTGTGTTAACTTTTTTCAAACTCGTCCTGTCAAGAGTTTTAAGATAAAAGATTTTGCCTGTTGCCTTAGCGATGCCATGTGCGACCATGAGTGTGTGTGGTATGTGTGGCCTGTGTGTGTATAGATGTGTGTGTGTCTGCGTGTGTGTGTGTGTGTGTGTGTGTATATGTTCCCTGTGGTAACTCTCTATTTGATCCTACAGGTATGTAACTGAGTTTGTAAACCTAGGCAATGTATCAGCTTTGCGCACTTTCAGAGTGCTCAGAGCGTTGAAAACAATCTCAGTTATCCCAGGTAAGGGGTGTGTGTGTGTGTGCGTGTGTGTGTATGCGTGTGTTGGCGTGCGCATGCCTCCTATTTGCGTGTGTGTGTGAATGTACATGCACACGGTGTCAGTCAGATGTGCGTCCATGTGCAACGTTTTCCCTCTTATGCTGCCTTGTCCCGTCCTAATGTGCGTGTGTGTTTGTGTGTGTGTGTGTGTTTGTGTGATCCTCCCTCCCTCCCTCCCTCCCTCTTCTGTCCCTACCCTCCTTACAGATATGTAACTGAATTTGTGGATCTGGGCAATGTCTCTGCACTGAGAACCTTCAGGGTTCTGCGAGCACTCAAAACAATTTCAGTGATCCCAGGTGAGATCTAGTTCCCACTTCTGACTTCCCAGTAACCAGCCCCCAGCTCAAGGCCAGAGGCTGCCTCTCTGTCCATCCCAACTGTCGCTCACGCCATCCCCCTCCTCCGCTGGCCTCGCTCACTCATTATGTCGCTCCTAGCGGCTCGAGAAAAGCAGGAATCCATTCACATGGAAACAAAACAAACGGGGACAAAAGGATTCCAGGCTTTTGTAGAAAACATTCTGTAGTGTTTCTTCCTCCTTCTGTTAGACGTGGCACTGTTATTCCCACAGATCTCCATGTCTTGGGGAATAGACAGGCCTTTTTAATTTGTGTTATTGTTTTGCATGAGACATTGCTAAAGGCTACAGTGTGACATTTGGAGGACTTCTCTTCTCCTCTTCTTCTTTCATTCTCTTTTTCTCTTCTCTTCTCTGCTCTTCTCTGCTCTCCTTTCTTGTGTACGTCTCCTGTTTGAGTTTTGTGTGCATGCGCTCCGTCGCCGGTCTGTTTGATTTGGTGTTGTGTGAGTGTGAAGCATGGCAGCTCATTGCCATGACACACACACATACACACACATACACACACACACATACACACACACACACAATTCAATATATACAACACACTATTGCACATGTCCACTGCATGTTTTAATGTTTTTAACACGCAGTCTGTCAAAGCATGTGCCTAAATATAAAATGTGATACTAATGCAATAACATGCTGCAGTACCATCGCTGACCAGCAATTAACCTGCTCAGCTAACGATGTACTACGACCGCTCCATGACTTCTGTAACCACTCCGGTCATGAAGTGCTGTCAGAGTCAGGAGAATGTGGTCAGACTCAGGAATATGCATGCGCACATATAACGTCCATCAGCTTCACAAACACCAGGGCGAATCATGTTGCTAATGTGCAGCTAGTTCCTAGATGACTAAACTGGAAAAGTGTTTAATAAGATAAGGACTGAACCAGCTGCCCCATCTGCAGAAGGATTTATATTCAGATCGACGTAGCTAAATATAAATCTGTTGGGATCAAGCAAAAGAAATTAAAGGAATACTCCAGGGTTGTTCAACCCCAGCTCAGACCACTCTACCTGTAACATTTAATCAACGTTTAATCAACGTTTCTGTCTGCTTAGAAGAGAACAGAGACTTTAATCCCAATTCATCTCGAACTCAAGGGCAGCTGTTGAACATTTATAAACATAACCATAAAACTCAAAGCTTCTGTATCTAATTATACTTAATAGAAGAGAGAAATTCATACTAAAAGTCTTTCAAAAACCAAAAAAAATGCCAAAAGAAATGAATGATCTAGATACTGTTTAGTCTTTTCTCCTTTTTTTTTTTTTAGAAAAGTGTCTCATCACTCAGGAATTATTATGAAGTATCACAGCTTTTCTTTTCATTAAAGCCTGCAAAAAAATAAGTAATTATTTGTTTATCAGCTGCAACAAGAACTGCCCTTAGACCCTGAGATTATAAGTGAATTTTGCGTACAGCGATCACACACACACACACACACACACACACACACGCACGCAATATATGCTGTGGATAGATATAAAAAGACACTGGCGTATTCCTTTAAAACATGTGTGTGAGGGTTTCTGTGTGTGTGTGTATGTGTGTGTGTGTGTGTGTGACCCATGTTGTGTGTCCCTGCAGGCCTGAAGACCATTGTGGGTGCTTTGATCCAGTCAGTAAAGAAGCTGTCGGATGTAATGATCCTGACCATCTTCTGCCTGAGCGTGTTTGCGCTGATCGGCCTGCAGCTGTTCATGGGAAACCTGCGTCAGAAGTGTGTGAGGGTTCCTCAGTGGAACGACACACAGAACTCTACCGAGACGAACCTCACCTCAGAGTTCAACAGCAGCACAGGCTTCGATCTGCTCAACATCACCAACACGTTCAACTGGACCGAGTACATCAACGACAAGAGTGAGTGGGACGAATGAGAGGAGGTTTATGTTTCAGAATGTTGAGGAGTCCATCAAGGCTCCTTCATCCTTAGTAGCTACCTGGTCGATGTGTTGTGGTGTAAATCAGGTGGATAGATTGTGACCGGAAATGAAAATCAAAAGTCTTCATCTGAGGCCAGTTATGATTTAGAGCTGTGTAGTTGGAGGGTGAGAAACTGTCAGAGGCAGAACTCACAATCCCATGCTGTAGACCCCACCCACTTTGAGTTGAAACACACCCACTTTGAGCTGAAATTTGAATACAAATACAGACGGATGCTAAAAAGATACAGAGAGCGACGTTGTTTTACACAGCATCATGCTCACGCTGTGTGTTTTTGTGTGTGTGTGTGTGTGTGTTCTATAGTCTCTGAACATATATTGACTGCATATTTGGGTTAAATATGTAACACTGTTGCTACTATAAGTGTTGTTAGATGTGTGATGACATAAAAGGACCTCCAGGTGATCCACCAGTGGTCCATGAGATGAGTCACTGTGTGCTCGAAGCGTGTGTGTGTGTGTGTGTGTATGTGTGTGTGTGTGTGTGAAAGACCTCTCTGCCCCAGGGACAGAGCTCATAACTCATATGGTTCAAAGGTCAAACTTAGTTTAAACACAGATACACTGGCTAAGAGCTAGAGCTTGCAGTCCAAAAACATTTTGTGTGTGTCTGTGTGTGTGTGTGTGTGTGTGTGTGTGTGTGTGTGTGTATGGCCATTCATTTTCTGTTGTCCTCTTTTCCCACAGATAATTATTATTATCTTCCCAGCCGCAAAGATGCCTTGCTGTGTGGAAATGGCAGTGATGCAGGGTAAAAAAAAAAATCTGTCAATTTGTCCGTTTAACATTTACAAATATGAAATATGTGCAAAAGTTTGTGCCCCCAGTGTTATTTGGGGGGAAAAAAAATTTAAACTGTAGCTCTATTTTTAGGGGGTGTGGCTTTGGAAGAAAAAATTCAAGAGTGAATGAAACAGTAGCTTTAGTCAAATTGAACTGTGTGTTCTGCTCCTTTGATTGCTAAAGTAGTGATTGTATGGCATTAGGTAAACATGATGAGTGTGTGTGTCCTCTGCAGGCAGTGTCCTGAAGGATTTGTGTGTATAAAGGCAGGGCGTAACCCCGATTACGGCTACACGAGCTTCGACACGTTCAGCTGGGCCTTCCTTTCCCTCTTTCGTCTCATGACACAGGACTTCTGGGAGAATCTCTATCAGCAGGTGAACATTCTCTTTTCATCGAGGGGATACGAGGGGAGAAGATCAGGGGTCGGATTCAAGATTCTGTAGCTTGTGACCAGAAAAGTGCTAACGAAAGACAAGATAATATTCAGTGATCCTTTACATGGTGTGTTTGTGTGTGTGTGTGTGTGTGTTGTGTCACAGACGCTGCGTGCTGCTGGAAAGCCCTACATGATCTTCTTTGTGCTGGTGATCTTTCTGGGTTCGTTCTACCTGGTGAACTTGATCCTGGCTGTAGTGGCCATGGCGTATGATGAGCAGAACCAGGCCACCATCGAGGAGGCGCAGCAGAAAGAGGAGGAGTTTCAGGCCATGCTGGAGCAGCTGAAGAGACAGCAGGAGGAGGCGCAGGTAAATATACACACACACACACATTAAGAAAGAAAAAATGACCACACCTACAATCAGAGATGTTAAAACACACACGCACATGCACACGCACACACGCGCACACACACACGCACACACACACATTTTGTCTATTTATAGATTTTCACTGTTCAAATTGTCTTTTTCCTCTTATCCTTCTGCATGTTCATTATTTCATCTTTCATTCCTCCTCTTTTTCCGTCGAGTTTCTCTGGTGTGGCTAATGTTCCCCTGTTACCATGGAAACCACAGCAGATAACCCATACAGGGTAACAGTGAGAGAGAGAGAGAGAGAGAGAGAGACATGAAGGATGGTAAAATGGAGGCTGTGTGTGTATGTGTAGTTTATAAGGTTTATAAAGCTGGTGTTAATAATGATGGCAGTTAGAGATGTCTGTGTGTCAGTGATCAGGTTTATATGCAGACACATGAATAGTATGTGGTATGTATAGTATGTAGTACTCTCTCCTCTCCTCTCCTCTCCTCTCCTCTCCTCTCCTCTCCTCTCCTCTCCTCTCCTCTCCTCTCTGCTCATATCTCTAACTCTCTCCTCTCCTCTCCTCTCCTCTCCTCTCCTCTCCTCTCCTCTCCTCTCCTCTCCTCTCCTCTCTGCTCATATCTCTAACTCTCTCCTCTCCTCTCCTCTCCTCTCCTCTCCTCTCCTCTCCTCTCCTCTCTGCTCATATCTCTAACTCTCTCCTCTCCTCTCCTCTCCTCTCCTCTCCTCTCTTCCGCTCATGTCTCTAACTCTCTCCTCTCCTCTCCTCTCTTCTGCTCATGTCTCTAACTCTCTCCTCTCCTCTCCTCTCTTCTCCTCTCCAACTCTCTTCTCTCCTCTCCTCTCCTGTCTCTAACTCTCTCCTCTCCTCTCCTCTCATGTCTCTAACTCTCTCCTCTCCTCTCATGTCTCTAACTCTCTCCTCTCCTCTCCTCTCTTCTGCTCATGTCTCTAACTCTCTCATCTCCTCTCCTCTCTGCTCATTTCTCTAACTCTCTCCTCTCCTCTCCTCTCCTCTCCTCTCATGTCTCTAACTCTCTCCTCTCCTCTCCTCTCCTCTCCTCTCCTCTCATGTCTCTAACTCTCTCATCTCCTCTCCTCTCTGCTCATTTCTCTAACTCTCTCCTCTCCTCTCCTCTCATGTCTCTAAATCTCCTCTCCTCTCCTCTCATGTCTCTAAATCTCCTCTCCTCTCCTCTCATGTCTCTAACTCTCTCCTCTCATGTCTCTAACTCTCTCCTCTCCTCTCCTCTCCTCTCCTCTCCTCTCCTCTCATGTCTCTAACCCTCTCCTCTCTTCTCCTCTCCTCTCTTCTCTCCTCTCCTCTCCTTTCCTCTCCTCTCATGTCTCTAACTCTCTGCTCTCCTCTCCTCTCCTCTCCTCTCCTCTCCTCTCCTCTCCTCTCCTCTCCTCTCCTCTCTTCTGCTCATGTCTCTAACTCTCTGCTCTCCTCTCCTCTCCTCTCATGTCTCTAACTCTCTCCTCTCCTCTCCTCTCCTCTCCTCTCCTCTCCTCTCCTCTCCTCTCCTCTCCTCTCCTCTCCTCTCCTCTCATGTCTCTAACCCTCTCCTCTCTTCTCCTCTCCTCTCTCCTACCCTCTCCTCTCTTCTCCTCTCCTCTCTTCTCCTCTCCTCTCCTCTCCTCTCCTTTCCTCTCCTCTCATGTCTCTAACCCTCTCTTCTCCTCTCCTCTCTTCTCCTCTCCTCTCCTCTCCTCTCCTCTCTTCTCCTCTCCTCTCCTCTCCTCTCCTCTCCTCTCCTCTCCTCTCATGTCTCTAACTCTCTCCTCTCCTCTCCTCTCCACACGGAGTGAGAGAACAATGATGTCACTTATAATCAATCTGTGACTCATGGGTTTGAGAGCATCGTGCTCCAAACAAACGGGCAGCCTTAAAACAATTGTGCAATCAAATGGCTTCAGGACTCGCATATTTTCACACTCTTTCTTTTCTATTTGCCATCCCTGAATTATTTAATTCATTATTTATTTATTTTTCTCCCACTCTACCAGCCGAAACTAAGTCTATCTTCGGTTGTCCCTGACAACAATGCCTGTGCTGTGATTGGTCAGCAGGTTGCCGCGGCAGCAGCGACAGAGAGCGGAGAGTACAGCGGCAGGGGTGGCCTGTCTGAGGAAAGCTCCTCCGGGGGCTCCAGACTGTCCTCGAAGAGCGCCAAGGAGCGACGCAACAGGCGCAAGAAGAGGAAACAGAGGGAGGAGGAGGAAGAGGAGGAGAAAGCCGACCAGGAGAAGTTTCACAAATCCGAGTCAGAAGACAGCATCCGCCGTTCGGGCTTTCGCTTCTCTATAGATGCCAACAGGCTGTCGTACGAGAAGAAGTGCTCCACCCCGAATCAGGTGACTTCCTGTTCTGTCCCTGTGGCATGATGGTGTGTTTTTTTTTTTTTTTTTCGAACCTTGATTAAAAACTGACAATGGTGTACGTTGTTGCTATAGAAACAATAAGATATTAGAACAAGTGCTTTAATATAAACCTGCGATTAGCCTTGAATCTGACCAATCAGAACTATAGTAAAACATAAACAACTTTATATGTGTAGTTAACATTTTAGATTCCAACCCTTTGTTTATCAGTTATTAACATTGTTATATAATAATTATAATAAACATTTTCTCTCTCTCTCGCTCTCTCTCTCTCTCTCTCTCTCTCTCTCTCTCTCTCTCTCTCTCTCTCTCTTGTTCAGTCTCTTCTCAGCATACGTGGATCGATCTTCTCTCCGAGGAGGAACAGCCGTGCGAGTTTGTTTAGTTTCCGCGGCCGAGCTCGGGACTTTGGCTCAGAGAACGATTTTGCAGATGATGAGCACAGCACTTTTGAGGACAGCGACAGCAGACGAGGCTCGCTCTTCGTACCTCGGCGGATCGAGAGGAGGAACTCGACGGTCAGTCAGTGTAGCCTCGCCGCTCCACGGATCGTGCTTCCGGCAAACGGGAAAATGCACTGTACTGTTGACTGTAACGGGGTGGTGTCATTGGTGGGCGGAGCCTCTGTGCCAACTTCACCGATTGGCCGATTGCTTCCCGAGGTACATCTCGGATATGTGAACGTTAGTGCATCTGACATCTTCTCAGAGATTTAAACATGAATGCTCATATTCAACATTCTCTCCACAGTTATATTGCTCTACAATGTAAATAAAGATGAAGATGAATGGATATCAATGTTCTATCAGCCCTCATCTCTCTCTCTCTCTCTCTCTCTCTCTCTCTCTCTCTCTGCTCCAGGGAACGACCACTGAGTCAGAGGTCTGTAAGAAGAGGTCTGGGTCACACCAAGCTTCTGATTACCTGGATGACGCTGCAGCTAGGAAAAGAGCTATGAGTGTAGCCAGTATTCTCACAAACACTATGGAGGGTATGACATACACAAACACACCACACACACACACACACACACACACACACACACACACAATGACACTGTAGTCAGTTTTTTTTTCTCTTGAATGTTCCATGAATAAGTCTATTGTCACCTCCTCAATTTTCATATCCTGGGTGCAGAGCTGGAGGAGTCGAGGCAGAAGTGCCCCCCCTGCTGGTACAAATTTGCCAACAACTTCCTGATATGGGACTGCTGCCCCCAGTGGCTGAAAGTGAAGGAGATTGTCAACATGGTGGTCATGGATCCGTTCGTAGATCTGGCCATCACCATCTGCATCGTCCTCAACACCCTCTTCATGGCCATGGAGCACTACCCCATGACTAAGGAGTTCAACGACGTGCTGTCGGTCGGAAACCTGGTGAGGAAATGTTTGGAGACAAAAAGATCAAATATCATTTGTAATTTAAGCTTTAGAAAACAAAGATGATGCTGTTTTTTTTTTTATATAGATCTCTGTGTACTGTTTACTCTTCTCTCTATCCACAATGTCGCTTGTGTACGTGGAGCCGAACAGAGTGTGTATTTGTGTGTGCAGGTATTCACAGGGATCTTTACAGCTGAGATGTGTCTAAAGGTCATTGCCCTGGACCCCTACTACTACTTCCAGGAGGGCTGGAACATCTTTGATGGCATCATCGTGAGTTTAAGCCTGATGGAGCTGGGCCTGGCGAATGTGGAGGGGCTTTCTGTGCTCAGATCATTCCGACTGGTGAGGAAGACCTTCGTCGTGTACACTGAAATTTGTTCTCTTAATGCCAACCTCATTGCTGAAGAGGAACAGATGAAGCTGATGACTAAGACATGACGCTAATTACCTTTCCGTTAGCTTTAATTTATTGTGAGTCTGGTGTGTGAGTGTGTTTTTAAATTACACCGCAAGCACTGTGAAAGTCACCAAAAAGGTGATTTCGGTAAACGAAACCAAACAGATCCTTCATTGTCACAAGGGGTAGAAACAGCCACATGCTTAAGAAGATAGGAACTGATTGTGTAGAACATTTTATTTAGATCGTTTCCTGGTTGCTCTTTTTTCTTTTCTGTTTTAGTTCTTTTTCTTCATGTGAGTTTCTTCCATTTCAAAAAATAACGGATGTCACCGAACTCTTTATCTTTTTATTCCTTTCTCTCTGAGTAAAAAGTCATTTTTATTTTAGGTCATGTGACTCCTTGTGAACTTCTCACACATCTGAGTCTTTGACTCAGATGTCAGCATGTGATCAGTTTTCTTTATTTTACCCTTAATGTAGGGTGCAAAAACTTTTGAGAACAGTATCACAAATCCCTGGTGAGCCAGAACCAAGTTCTATAAAATTCATCATTAACTTCTGGTACTGTAGATAATCTGAGAAATAGGGGTACAGTCAAACCGAGCTAAAGGGCGTGTAAACTTTCGCACCTGATGATAGACAGCGGTTTCGTGTAAATGTTTCCTTACGTTTCTCTGTCCTTCAGCTGCGAGTGTTCAAGCTGGCCAAGTCATGGCCCACTCTGAATATGCTGATCAAGATCATTGGGAACTCAGTAGGTGCTCTGGGCAACCTGACCTTAGTCCTGGCCATCATCGTCTTCATCTTCGCTGTGGTGGGAATGCAGCTGTTCGGGAAAAGTTACCGCGACTGTGTGTGCAAGATTTCCGAGAACTGCACGCTGCCACGTTGGCACATGGTGGACTTCTTCCACTCGTTCCTCATCGTGTTCCGGGTGCTGTGTGGCGAGTGGATCGAGACCATGTGGGACTGCATGGAGGTTGCGGGCCAGACCATGTGCCTCATCGTCTTCATGATGGTCATGGTGATCGGGAACTTGGTGGTAAGATCGGCTTGTTGAAACCTGTTGAAGTGCATGTGCATCATATTGAGTTCAGATTCTGGCATCATGGTACTATTTGGGTCTGGTTGTGGCTGCATTGCAGGTGTTGAACCTCTTCCTGGCTCTGCTGCTGAGCTCCTTCAGCGCAGATAACCTAGCCTCGACAGACGACGACAGCGAGATGAACAACCTGCAGGTCGCTGTGGGTCGCATCCAGAAGGGCATCGCTTTCGTGAAGTCGGTGCTGAGGCAGTTTCTGCAGAGCCTCTTTCTAGCCGGGTCCAAACCCGGCGCCCTGGACGAGGAGAAGCCCCTGGACGACCTGCACAGTGACGGCAAGGAGAACTGCCTGGCCAACCATGCGCCCGTGGCTGTGGACCTCGGTAAGGACTTCCTCAAGGAACCCTGCGTGACACCTAGCAACGGGGTGGAAAGCCACGGAAAGTACGGCATTGAGGAAGGTGACTACATGTCGTTCATCCATAATCCCAGCCTCACCGTCACGGTGCCCATCGCCGTGGGCGAGTCAGACTTCGAGAACCTCAACACAGAGGATTTCAGCAGCGAGTCGTCCGACGTAGAGGGAAGCAAAGAGGTAGGGAAGAGATCTGAAATCTTAGACGTCTGGATTTGTAGATTAGTTTTGTTTCTAGTTTTTACATTTTTAAGCTGTTTATTGTTTAGAGTGAATTAAAATGCCTTGAGTTATTTTTAATATTGTATTATTTTGTATACATTGTGTATATATGTGTGTGTGTGTGTGTGTGTGTGCGTGCGTGTGTGTGTGTCATGAGCCCCATGATTACATGACCCGGATCATAGCCAGATACGTAGTACCTTGGGCTGTGTACAGCTGCTGAATTTGTATATATACTGTAACACACGCACACATACACGCACACACACACACACACATACACACACTGCACATAATGTGTATTAGTTACAACCAGCTGAGCAGGAACAGCATCAGTCCAGATTATTAATGAAGTCAGCTTGGTGAAGAAATTGCTAAATGCAGCCTCAAAGCCCAGGGTGAAATCGAGTGCGCTTAAATTTCCACACATGCATGTTGTGTGCGTGTGTGTGCGTGTGTGCGTGCGTGTGTGTGTGTTTGTTTTCACATGTAAGCGTGTATCTTCACGCCACTGCGTTTTCCATGCATACCTCTAAGAAAGTGCTACTATCGAACACAGTGTTCTTTAACCTCCTTTCTTCCTCCTTGTAATCTTTTCCTGGTGGTGTGTTGAAGTTGCCGACGTTGTTATCCATGTTTTGTGAAGTGTGTATCTCTCTGTGTGTGACCTGTTATTGCAGCGTAATGAGAGGCGAACTCCAGGTTTTCTCTGAGAGACCCCTGTAAGAGTCTTTCCTCTTCCCACACACTAACCATGAAGAACTCTGCCATTTCTTCCCGAACTCTTCTCTCTCTTTCTCTCTTTCTCTCTTCTTCTTCTTCTTTTTTTATTTCTCCCGCTTTCTCTCTCTCTTTTCATTTTCTTTCTCTTTTGGAACGGATTGCCCTTTTTTTTCATTCTCTTGTGCCTGTGCCCTTCCCTAAATCCCCCCTTTCCTGTTGAATCCCACTGCACTGGAGAGAAACAGCTGTTAGCTTTCTTTCTTTTTTATTATTATTATTTTTTTCTTTTTTCTTTTATTTCTTTTATTTTTTTTAAGAGCACAGGGCTTCTTTGCAGTAACAACAATCATACGGAATGAGCAAGATCATCATTTTCCATTTGTAACTCAAGCCATTGTGCATCCCTTTTAATTCCTTGTTTTTGTTGTGAACATACATTTTATTCTTTTTGAATTTTTATTTTTTTGTTGTTGACATTGAGCATCCAAAGCTGAATGAACTTACAGCACAGTTACCGTGTGGAAGGGTGTGTGTGTGTGTGAGAGAGAGAGAGAGAGAGAGAGAGAGTGTGTGTGTGTGTGTGTGTGTGTGTCTCGTTTTCACACTTGTGTACTATTTCTTTTTCTGGATTTAAGTATTCGGCACGTTTATATATCTTAAATATATATAATTCCGTAGGTTTTTTAAAAAACATTTAAAAAAAAACATTAATTTATGTAATTTATTAAATGTAAAAATAAAAACTAAAAAACTGAAAAGGGTGTAAAATAAAAAAGAATATTTTAAAATTTCAAATAAATAAATTATTTATTTTTTAATAAATTATTTATTTATAATAAATAAATAAAAAAATTTGACATTAAGTTGAACTAAAAAAGCATAAACAGAAAATACAATTTACAAAAATAAAATAATAAAAAAAGGCATATTTACAATGTTGATTTACAATGTTGATTTTAAGACGTCATACTTCCTCGCCTCACCTTGCAGATGTATAAAACCAGATGTTCATAGAACATAGAAGCCCCTCCCCAAAGCATCGGCCCCAGGTGTTTACTCGGTTATTTAGTCCAAGTATGAAAACATTCTTATAGTGTGTGTGTATGTGTGTATGTGTGTATGTGTGTGTATGTGTGTGTGTATGTGTGTGTGTGTTTCAGTGAGACAAAAGGAATGATGTTGCCTCTGTAGATTTAGTCCATGGCTCATATTTGTTTAATTGCATCTTGACATCAGTATTGTTCATTAAGGAATGATGAAAGCTGCATCGCAGCATCGCAGCTCTCTAACCAAACTATCAGCTTGGTATCAACAGGGTTTTATTATATATATATATATATATATATATATATATATATATATATATATATATATATATATATATATTTATATATATATTTATATGTGTGTGTATAATATTGACTAAAATTTTTGAAGCTCTGAATAACTTTTGTATTAAAACGCTATCATCGGCATCACCACTAGGGGGCAGTTGCACTGAGTTACCGTTTGAACCCTGAATGAAACCAAGCTAATCGTTCTAGCGTTAATGATTTGAGCGCAAATTGATCTTTCGATTGAAAATCTGTTTTTTTTATTATTATGTTTGTTGTTTTTTTTTCTTTAACGTTGATTTTGACTGAATTTTCCCTAAGCTTGCTCTAACTGGGATGTTTTGTTAAATGAATTGGACCAAAACAAAAATAATTCACAGGGTTGCAGGATATTTCTGAAATGACAGAAAAGATCTTTGTTGAGTTTAAAAACTAAAAAAAAAAAACAAAAAAAACATTGCAGTGAAAACATTTGTGCTCGAAAGGATCTGCGCCGCTTTTCACCTCAGAGAGAACTGAACGATAATCTAGAACATTCTGAACCTGGCATGCTTACATCATTCCCCTGCGCCGCATTAGCTGGGTACCATGGCAACCAGCGCTGCCGCTCAGTTTCAGACAGCATTCTCGTGCGCCGCCGTTCACTCGGGTATCGACTGTGAACACGCCCACGCTGAAGAAGCCTGGTGACGTCACCGCCTCTACCAATCACGGAAAGAGTTACAAAAACATTGTTACACTAGTCAGGGACACGGACTGGACTTATCAAATTTAAGGAGGTGACATTAGTACACACGCTCTCTCTCTCTCTCTCTCTCTCTCTCTCTCTCTCTCACACACACACACACACACACACACACACACACACACACACACTGTCTGTCTGTCTGTCTGTGTCTGTCTCACCTTCCCACTGTCTGCCTCTGTCTCTCCATCTGTCTGTCTTTCTGTCTTCCCCCTCGTTCTCTGTCTATTACTGTCTGTCTGCCTCTGTTCCCCGTCTCACCCTCTGTCTGTCTGTCTGTCTGTCTGTCTCACCAACCCACTGTCTGCCTCTGTCTGTCTCTCTTTTTCTCTCTATCTTTCTGTCTTCCCCCTCTTTCTCTGTCTATTACTGTCTGTCTGCCTCTGTCCCCCTGTCTCACCCTCTGTCTGTCTGTCTGTCTGTCTGTCTCACCCTCCCACTGTCTGCCTCTGTCTGTCTCTCCATCTGTCTGTCTTTCTCTCTTCCCCCTCCTTCTCTGTCTATTACTGTCTGTCTGCCCCTGTCTCCCTGTCTGTCTGTCTGTCTGTCTGTCTGTCTTTCTCACCCTACCACTGTCTGCCTCTGTCTGCCTCTCCATCTGTCTCTCTTTTTCTGTCTGTCTTTCTGTCTTCCCCCTCCTTCACTGTCTATTACTGTCTGTCTGCCCCTGTCTGTCTCTCTGTCTGTCTGTCTCTCTGTCTGTCTGTCTGTCTGTATGTCTTTCTCACTCTCCCACTGTCTTCCTCTGTCTGTCTCTCCATCTGTCTGTCTTTCTGTCTTCCCCCTCCTTCTCTGTCTATTACTGTCTGTCTGCCTCTGTCTCCCTGTCTCTATGTCTGTCTGTCTGTCTGTCTGTCTGTCTTTCTCACCCTCCCACTGTCTGCCTCTGTCTGTCTCTCCATCTGTCGCTCTTTTTCTGTCTGTCTCTCTTTATCTTGCTCTCTCTCTTAAGCGAGATAAAGTTAACCAGGTAACTGAAACATTAGTGTACATTTTTAAATATATATATATAACAAAGATTTTGATCATATTAGAATTTGAGTGAAAAAAGGTTCTTTTATTGGCATCACCTCTGAAAAGCAAAGCAACAGAAATGACAGAAATTCATGTTGCTGTACAAATGAAAGTGAAAGTGAATGCTGTCTCAGGCTGGTGCAGACCTGCGGTCCTGGTGTTAGATATGTGCTAATGCGGCTCCCCTCCTCTTCAAACTCTTGACTGGCGGACTGAAGCTTGACCACTGCTTTAACGGAATGGACTTTCCACTCTGTGTTTTCATGTCAATGAGGGGAAAATGGCACCCAGTGGGGCGGGAACATGTCCCAATCCAAACCTTACCTTCTGTACTCTCAATCTGTTCTGGATCAGATCCAATAGAAATCATTCGTCCTTTTGGGGGTGAGGAGAAAAAAAAAATCATTTAAAATCCAGGGGGGTTGTTGTTTTGCACTGGACATGAAAATACTCGGAGCACTCAACATTTGTTGACGAGATCACTCGAGCTTGGATGAATTCTTTTTAAATATGCACCTTGATTTAAAAAAAAAAAAACAAAACAAAAAAAAAAATGCATGAGGAAGGAATGAAGGCCAATCAAACGTACCCACAGCTGACTGTGAGATTACCCATGAGCCCGTGCTGCAGGCCATCATGCACGGCTACCAATCAGGACGAAGCAAATCAAACCAAATCGATCAATCCACAGGCTTGTAGGTACTTTTGAATGATCTGGTTGAATCTGCATGAAGTAATGAAAGACGGCAAGAAGCTGAAGGAACACGGTGCGGAGGTTTAATCAGGGGTTTTGCATGTGTGTGTGTGTGTGTGTGTGTGTGTGTGTGTGTGCTGTCTGCATGCACGTTTGTGTGTGTCTGTGTATGTGTGTGTGTGATCTTAGAAGCTTCCTGTGGACACGGTTCTTCTGAGTTCTTCTGAGGGAAGCACGGTGGACATCAGACCCCCGGGAGAGGGGGCAGAGTCTGTAGAGCTAGAACCAGAAGAGTCGCTGGACCCTGAGGACTGCTTCACTGAAGGTGTGTGTGTGTGTGTGTGTATGTGTGTGTTAGGCAGCAGCGTCTGATCTGAAGTGACATTAGATTCCACACTGCAGTTAGAGGCTAGGAGTGCCAGATTTAATCGCTTCAGTGTGAACACAGACCGCTAAGAATAAAAATCCTCCCTGATCTTAAATGCATGCCAGATTTCTATTCTGTCAAAATTCTATTATCACCCAGTCGTTGACTAATTTCCTCCTAGCACACATCCTGAAGTGATTCTTTTCCCACCCCTGTACATCGTAGCTCCTGCTTTTTTTTCTTTCGCACCTTAAGCTACAGTGAAAAGAAGGTGATGTTTCTTGTGAGACTTTAAAAGGAGAAGAGATTTCTCCCCTGTGATTGGACGCTGTTTCTCACCGCTGTTTCTTTCTGTCTCTCCGCGCCGTCTTTCCAGGCTGCGTCATGAGGTTTCAGTGCTGTCAGGTGGACGTGGAGAAGGGACGATGGAGGAGCTGGTGGACTCTCAGGAAAACCTGCTTTATTATCGTCGAGCACAACTGGTTCGAGTCCTTCATCATTTTCATGATCCTGCTGAGCAGCGGTGCTCTGGTGAGGACACACACACACACACATACCACACACACACACACCATACACACACACACACACACACACATACCACACACACACCATACACACACATACCACACACACATACCACACACACACACACACACACACCATACACACACACACGCACACACACATACCACACACACACCATACACACACACATACCACACACACCATACACACACACACATACCACAGACACACCATACACACACACATACTGTACCACACACATACACATACACACACATACCACAAACACACCATACACACACACATACCACACACACACACACAACACACACACCACACACACACCATACATACACAAACACCACACAAACACACACATACCTCACACCCCCCACACACACACATACCACACACACACACACACACACACACACTCTAATTTACATGTAGACATGTAAATTTTCCATTAGAGTTTAGTAAAGCATGAATTAATTAGACATGAATACTTATCGGCTTTGATTCTGTGGCAAACAAATATATACATTACAAGTGGCAAAGAATATATTTACTATAAAAATACGAAGCAGCTGCAATTATTCCTGAAATTTGTTTCTCTCTCTGTATGTGTGTGTGTGTGTGTGTGTGTGTGTGTGTGTGTGTGAAGGCATTTGAGGACATCTACGTAGAGCAGCGGAAGACGGTCAAGACGGTGCTGGAATATGCGGATAAAGTTTTTACGTATGTCTTCATCCTGGAGATGTTGCTGAAATGGGTGGCGTACGGCTTTGTTAAATATTTTACCAACGCCTGGTGCTGGCTCGACTTCCTGATTGTAGACGTATGTAAAACCCTCGGTTATTGCTTGATGTGTGTGTGTGTGTGTGTGTGTGTGTGTGTGTGTGGAGGGGGGTGTTATCATGTCCTCATTGAATACAAACGTCTTCTCGAATGAACTGTTGCATCAGGTTCATTTCCATCTGTAGTTAAATTCTGTGTCTGTCTGGGATGGAGGTGGTTTTTAATCAGCTGTCGATTACTCTGTGATTAAGGGCCGTATCCTTCAGAGTGTTGCTCTGTATCTCTGCTTCAGCTCGGGCTCCTCACATGCCATTGATTTTATTTAACAGTTAATTTCACCTTTTTGTTTTACACAAACAGTCTTCTTGAATTCTTGCATCTCACTTTACTACAGAGTGAAATAAACCAAATAAACTACTGAAGTCCGGTGCCTCATCATGCTGTTATTATCCCTGATCTTTACAGCTGAAAGCTACAGTAGATCATTTGCTCTCGTCATAATTCACTCCCTCAGATCCTCAGGAAATATCACCTCTATCTCCACTTTAAATCCCAACACCTTTATTAACTCAACTCAAGTTTTATTGCCACCACGGTGGCTTAGTGGTTAGCACGTTCGCCTCACACCTCCAGGGTTGGGGGTTCGATTCCCGCCTCCACCTTGTGTGTGTGGAGTTTGCATGTTCTCCCCGTGCCTCGGGGGTTTCCTCCGGGTGCTCCGGTTTCCTCCCCTGGCTCACTGTGACCCAAGGTAGTTCGGATAAGCGGTAGAAAGTGAGTGAGTGTGAGTAATTATTATAAAATATGTATAATTAAATTTAAATATAAATAAATACACAAATAAAAAAATATATTATTAATTACATAATATATTTTAGAGATTTCTTCTTCTTCTTCTTCTTCTTCTTCTTCTTCTTCTTCTTCTTATTATTATTATTATTATTATTATTATTATTATTATTATTATTATTAGGGGGGCACGGTGGCTTAGTGGTTAGCACGTTCGCCTCACACCTCCAGGGTTGGGGGTTCGATTCCCGCCTCCACCTTGTGTGTGTGGAGTTTGCATGTTCTCCCCGTGCCTCGGGGGTTTCCTCCGGGTACTCCGGTTTCCTCCCCCCGGTCCAAAGACATGCATGGTAGGTTGATTGGCATCTCTGGAAAATTGTCCCTAGTGTGTGATTGCGTGAGTGAATGAGAGTGTGTGTGTGCCCTGCGATGGGTTGGCACTCCATCCAGGGTGTATCCTGCCTTGATGCCCAATGACGCCTGAGATAGGCACAGGCTCCCCGTGACCCGAGGTAGTTCGGATAAGCGGTAGAAGATGAATGAATGAATGAATTATTATTATTATTATATCTATTATTATTATTATTATTATCTATTTTCAAAAGAAAAAGAACTCCTTACTCAGCTTTTTTTTTGACGCACACACACACACACACACACACACACACAGCATATAGGTCACAGCCCCTGACTCCAGCATCATACTGTTCCCCTGGAGCAGATGGAGGTGGTTATCTGTTTAGCATGTGCTGACTCATCAGTGATTCATTCCCACCACGTTCAAACACACACACAAACACACATACTGGGACTTTAATTCCCCAGAGGGTGCCAGCTTGTCACAGAGACGCCAGCACCCACTCTCCATCCGACACCTCGTTCAGCTCGGCGCTCTGCTGCTCACTAACGCAGCTGTGGAGAAACACGCTCAAACGCAGACTCGAGACACTGAGCCACTGATTTGACTCTGAGGTTGATTCGTTTCCTAAAACCAAACACCACACGGTGGTTTATTCAGCCATCAGCAAGGATTCCACTTTTATTCCGAGCTGATAGTTAGGATTTTATTTATCCACATAATTAAAACCCTTTTTCTCCCACGACATACACTAAAATTAGAAATGTTGTGATCTGCTAAACCTTTTTAATGACTCCAGCTGTATAGAGACAGACAGAGAGACAGCCAGTCAGACAGACAGTCAGAGAGAGAGAGACAGACAGACAGAGGGAGAGACAGAGAGAGAGAGAGACAGCCAGTCAGACAGACAGTCAGAGAGAGAGACAGAGAGAGAGAGAGACAGCCAGTCAGACAGACAGTCAGAGAGAGAGAGAGACAGAGAGACAGACAGACAGACAGACTGAGAGAGAGACAGACAGAGAGACAGACAGGCAGAGGGAGAGACAGACAGAGAGACAGACAGACAGAGGGAGAGACAGACAGAGAGACAGACAGATAGACTGAGAGAGAGACAGACAGAGAGACAGACAGGCAGAGGGAGAGACAGACAGAGAGACAGACAGGCAGAGGGAGAGACAGACAGAGAGACAGACAGGCAGAGGGAGAGACAGACAGAGAGACAGACAGACAGAGGGAGAGACAGACAGAGAGACAGCCAGTCAGACAGACTGAGAGAGAGACAGACAGAGAGACAGACAGGCAGAGGGAGAGACAGACAGAGAGACAGACAGACAGAGGGAGAGACAGACAGAGAGACAGACAGAGATACAGCCAGTCAGACAGACAGAGAGAGAGACAGAGTGAGTGTTCAAATGTATTTATTATATTGTTGTGTTTATATGTTTTTTACTTGCTTTTGTTACTGACTCTGCTTTCTCCTGTGTGTGTGTGTGTGTGTGTGTGTGTGTGTGTGTGTGTGTGTGTGTGTGTGTGTGTATGTGTGTGTGTTTTAGGTGTCTCTGGTCAGTCTTATAGCTACTGCTCTGGGTTACTCTGAGCTGAGTGCCATTAAATCACTGAGGACCCTGCGTGCTCTGAGACCGCTAAGGGCACTGTCCCGCTTCGAGGGCATGAGGGTATATACCCACACACACACACACACACACACACACACACACACACACACACAGTTTGTTACTTGTCACTGTAACTGTAATGTGTTTATGACTGTGTTATATACGATTCATTGTTTCTGTTTGTGATTGTGATGTTTCTGTTGTGCCTTTTGACCTTTAATTTCTCTGTTGTGTGTCTTTTTTTATTTGCAGTACAGAAATGTAGTGACATCGTCGTGTCTCAAACAAGGTTTTTTGGTTTCTGTTCTGATTTTGTGTGTCTTGTCAGTTCATCTAAAAACAAACTATGCTAAAAGAAAACGTTTGAATTTTGCAGCCGCAGCAGCTGCTGTGAGGTTTTCCTGATGTGTGCTGTGTAATTATGTGACCGCTTCATCACCAGCCAAAATAAGCCCCTGTGTAGCGCTCATAGCTATTAGTGAACACCCTTTTTTCCCCTAATGATCTTAGTCACAATTTTTCCTTAGTAATGCAATAACATACAGTAAGTGTGTGTACATCCCCTGTATCTCACTCGACTAACACCGTTATCACAATGCCGTGATAAGCCCCGCCCACCGTGTGTAATCGTACAGTGACTGAAGGTTCCAGCGACTGAGTTGTGCCCGTGTTTTGTTGCGGCAGGTCGTGGTGAACGCTCTGCTCGGCGCCATCCCTTCCATCATGAACGTGCTGCTCGTGTGTCTGATCTTCTGGCTCATCTTCAGCATCATGGGCGTCAACCTATTCGCCGGAAAGTACTACTACTGTGTCAACAGCACCACGGACGAGCTCTTACCCCGCAACGTGGTGAACAACAAGTCCGAGTGCCTGGCGCTGGTTAACGACAGCGCCCGCTGGAAGAACGTCAAGATCAACTTCGACAACGTAGGAGCCGGATACCTGGCACTGCTCCAAGTGGTGAGGAGAACTTTGACAACCGCGTGGCTCAAAAAACTCAAACAGTCTTTCTAATCACGCTCCTTCTAACTCTTTCTCTCACCGCAGGCCACGTTTAAGGGCTGGATGGACATCATGTACGCAGCGGTAGACTCTCGCAACGTAAGTCTCTCCAGCCGCGCCACAATACACTGCTCTTTGTGTGCGTTTTTTAAATACATGCTAATAATTAATTTTCTGTGAGCAGACAGGAACACTGAGGTTCTCCCTGTGGCGGGTCGCTTTAGGTGGAAGTATTTTTAGGCATAATTATAGCAGTAATGTGTAGAGAACACTTTCACTCCCTCAGCGGTCGAAGGGTTACTGAACGACTGAGCAATTAACGTTCAGACGTTGAGACGTTTCACCATGTTAACCTTGTATTTAAAAAAATACGGTTGTATAACGTGGTACAATAATAATAATAATAATAATAATAATAATAATAATAATAATAATAATAATAATAATAATAATAATAATAATAATGTGACATTGGTGGTGAAATATATTTATTACTTCTTAAAGTTTCAAGGTGGGGGGCATGATGGCTTAGTGGTTAGCACGTTTGCCTCACACCTCCAGGGTTGGGGGTTCGATTCCCGCCTCCGCCTTGTGTGTGTGGAGTTTGCATGTTCTCCCCGTGCCTCGGGGGTTTCCTCCGGGTACTCCGGTTTCCTCCCCCGGTCCAAAGACATGCATGGTAGGTTGATTGGCATCTCTGGAAAATTGTCCGTAGTGTGTGATTGTGTGAGTGAATGAGAGTGTGTGTGTGCCCTGCGATGGGTTGGCACTCCGTCCTGGGGCACAGGCTCCCCGTGACCCGACGTAGTTCGGATAAGCGGTAGAAAATGAGTGAGTGTGTGTGAGAGAGAGGGAGAGAGAGAAAGGGAGAGAGAGTGAGAGAGAGGGAGAGAGAGAGAGAGAGTTTTATTGTCAAACTACTGTTTTTTCCCAGAATCCAGAAATGAGCTATACTGTATTTCCAATACCAACAAATTACAAATCATTTCTATTTTTTTTTTCACCATGCAGCAGGAGGAACAGCCAGTCTACGAAGAAAACCTGTACATGTACCTGTACTTCGTCATCTTCATCATCTTCGGCTCCTTCTTCACCCTCAACCTCTTCATCGGTGTCATCATCGATAACTTTAACCAGCAGAAGAAAAAGATGAGTGTTTAAATACATCGTAGGAGACGATGTGTCTGCGGCTCCTAAAAACAGAAACGCACAGTAAACGTGTCTTAAACACACTCAGGTCAGAGTCACGAGGATGAAGGTTGTAACCAGAATCTGTTTTTTTTTTTTTTTGCTCTTTACTTAGGAGGTCAGGATATCTTTATGACAGAAGAGCAGAAGAAGTATTACAACGCCATGAAGAAGCTCGGCTCGAAGAAACCACAGAAACCCATCCCCAGACCTGCAGTACGTACAGTACAGCATGATGAACACAGTACAACACACTGAGCTCTTGAGGCTTAACGTGTGGCTCACACACACATACACACTTACTCACACTCACTCACTCTCACACACACATACTAACACACACACTCACACACACATACACACTTACTCACACACACATACACACTTACTCACACACACTCATTCTCATACACATACAAACACACACACACATACACACTTACTCACACACACTCACTCTCACACACATACAAACACACACACACACACACACTCATACAAACACACACACACACACTCATACAAACACACACTCTCACACACACACAAACACAGGTACTGTATGCTCACACACCATACACACTTACTCACACACACTCACTTTCACACACACACATACAAACACACACTCTCACACACACACACACACACACACACACACACTCATACAAACACACACTCTCACACACACACTTACTCACACACACAAACACAGGTACTGTATGCTCACACACACACACACTTACTCACACACACACACTCATACAAACACACACTCTCACACACACACATACACACTTACTCACACACACACAAACACAGGTACTGTATGCTCACACACATACACACTTACTCACACACACTCACTCACACACATACAAACACACACACTCACACACACACACACACACACACACACACACATATAAACACTCACACACACACACACACACTCATACAAACATACACTCTCACACACACACATACACACTTACTCACACACACAAACACAGGTACTGTATGCTCACACACACATACACACTTACTCACACAAACTCACTCACACACACACACACACACACACACACACTCAAACACACACTCACACACACAGCTTTGTGATGATTGCCATTCTCTCTCTCGTTCTCACACAGACACACATACTCACACACACACAACCCACACACACAAATGGCTTTGCAATGCTTCTCTCTCTTTCTCTCTCTCTCTCTCTCTCTCACACACACACACACACACTCGTCTCTCTCCCCCTCTTCTACAATATCTCACATATTTGGCTTTGGCTTCAGTTTAAAATATATTTCTACAGATTTTGGTTTATACTCTAAATATAGGGCCAAGTAATAAGTGTTTTAGTAATGAATTTAAAAGCTAACAAATACATCATGACTGAAGTGACATTCAGCATAACATGCGAGTTAATGACAGTTTTTAGACTTGGACACGTCATAGACAAGAAGTAAAGTTAGATAGCATTCTTCAGCAGAACCCGGTTCTCCAGAGCATGTGTCATGGATTGTTGTGTTGTAAAACCGATCATTTGTACATTCCTTTGGTTGTAGGGGATACAAACTTTTGCTCTCATCTAAAACTAGTACTGTACATCATAAATGTAAATATAAAAAGAAAGGATGTTGGTTAAATCTTTGAGTAACAATGTTTCTGCGTTCTCCAGAACAAACTTCAGGGCATCATCTTTGACCTGATCACCAAACAAGCCTTCGACATCATCATCATGATCCTGATCTGCCTGAACATGGTGACCATGATGGTGGAAACGGACGATCAGACGAAAGACATGGACAACATCCTGTACTGGATCAACCTGGTGTTCATCGTGCTCTTCACTGGCGAGTGTGTGCTGAAAATGTTCTCGCTCAGACACTACTACTTCACCATCGGCTGGAACGTCTTCGACTTTGTGGTTGTGATTCTGTCCATCGTCGGTAAGTTCTGGGGAAGTGTGTGGTGAGAAGTGTGGAACCGTATCACATTATCTGTTATTCTTACCAGTAAAACATTATATATCAATCAAATCCTTTTGTTTGCAGGAATGTTCCTCTCAGAGGTGATCGAGAAGTATTTCGTGTCTCCTACTTTATTCCGAGTCATCCGATTGGCTCGGATCGGCCGTATCCTCCGTCTCATCAAGGGGGCCAAGGGCATCCGTACTCTCTTGTTCGCCTTAATGATGTCACTCCCTGCCTTGTTTAACATCGGTCTGCTGCTCTTCCTGGTCATGTTCATCTACGCCATTTTTGGCATGTCCAACTTTGCCTACGTGAAACACGAAGCCGGAATTGACGACATGTTCAACTTCGAGACGTTCGGAAACTCCATGCTGTGCCTCTTCCAGATCACGACGTCGGCCGGCTGGGACGGGCTTCTGGCTCCCATCCTGAACAAGCGTGAACCCGACTGCGACAGCGAGACCGAGCATCCGGGCAGCTCGTACCGCGGTGACTGCGGCAACCCTTCGGTAGGCATCTTCTTCTTCGTCAGCTACATCATCATCTGCTTTCTGATTGTGGTGAACATGTACATCGCTGTCATCCTGGAGAACTTCAGTGTTGCGACGGAGGAAAGCGCCGAACCGTTGAGCGAGGACGACTTCGAGATGTTCTACGAGGTGTGGGAGCGCTTTGACCCGAACGCTACGCAGTTTGTCGAGTATGACAAGCTGTCGGACTTTGCAGACGCCCTGGACCCACCGCTGCGCATTCCTAAACCCAACAAGATCCAGCTGATCGCCATGGACCTGCCGATGGTCAGCGGAGACCGCATCCACTGCCTGGACATCCTGTTCGCCTTCACTCTGCGTGTGCTGGGCGAGGAGGGCGAGATGGACGCGCTGCGTGGCCAGATGGAGGAGCGTTTCATGGCCTCCAATCCGTCCAAAGTGTCCTACGAACCCATCACCACCACCTTGCGGCGCAAGCAGGAGGAAATGTCAGCTATCATCATCCAGCGAGCCTTCCGACGCTACCGCATCCGCATCACGATCAAGAAGGCGTCGGACATGTATCGCAAGCGGCTGCAGGGCGGCGGCGAACCTCTGCCCGAGAAAGAGGTGCTCGTGATCGGGAAGTTTCCAGAGAACTCCGCATCGGACAAAACGGACATGACTCCGTCTTCGGCTTCGCCACCTTCGTATAACAGCGTAGCCAAATCAGAGAAGGACAAGTACGAGAAGGAAAGGCGGGAGAAGGAGAACAGTACAAAAGACACGCGTGAGAGAAAGAAATGAAATCCCGAGACTGTTGAGAGAGAGAGAGAGAAAACGAGACGAACGTGATGAAGACTGCTCTTTAAGTGAGACACTGTTTACAGATATTATGGGGAACAAAGCTATGGACTTCCTTCACAAAGGTTTTGGGACTCATGCCAAACTGAGCATGTCTGTGTGTGTCTGTCTGTGTCTGTGTGTGTGTGTGTGTGTGTTTGTGTGTGTGTGTGTGTATTGTTGTGTATTGATGAGAGGCCAACTAGAATGCTTAGTTTTCAGAAATGTTCATGTTCATTTTCTCAACACACAACACACCGCACACACCCCAGCGCACCCACACACAAACATTTACACACCCCAGCACACACACACACAGACACACACACACATATGCATGTACACTTCAGATAAGAGAGCGACTGTTACTGTTAGGAAGGACTCATGTGTGCGTGTGTGTGTGTGAGTGTGTAGAGCGTAGATTTCGGACGTGTCTTTTCATTCCGAGTGTTGTCCAACACTAGGAAACTGTTACACGGTCATCAGTAGCTAGCACTGCCACAACCGCTGGTGTCCTTGTTCTTGAACGGCGTATTATGATGTACCCATTTACCTGCCCCTGGTTTTCTTACATTCATTCCTTTCATTCCTTTTTTTTTTTTTTTAAAGAACCATTTCGGAATTTTCTACTCCTTCGATTGTGTGAACCGTTTCATCAAAGCATCAAAGCAAAGTCTGTTGAGAGCGTGGTGATGTAGAACTTTAGTAAAAAAATAATAAATAAAAAAACAGAGAGAGAGAGAGAGAGAGGTTATATGTTAGCAGTTATGTGAAATAAACTAGGCAGGAAGTATCTGCTCTCTGTGAGCACAATATCCGTTTAGGGATCAGGATTTTTACAGCCGCTGGGGTAGTGGGATGTTTTATATAATAATAATTATTATTACTATAGATAGAGATGTATTGCAGCGCTGCCTTATTTATCAGAACAACAAAACAGACAAAGAAGTTGATTGCAAACCCACGCTTTCTTTACGACAGGCACGTGACCGTCTTACACTCAGAAGCCTGAATGTCCACTCTGTGAACAAAATTCCCTGGAACATCACGCTACCTGCTACGTGCTATGTGCTACGTGCTACGTGCTACGTGCTACGGCATCCCGATCCACATCCTGAATGTCTCCATGGCAGAACAGCCAGTGTTTTGACGCAAAATCTCTTTCTTAAATATCTTTTTTTTTTTCTTTTAAATAAAAAAGAGACACGACGTCTTTCTTCCAAAGCGAACATTCTGTGCAGGGAAGCTGGCGGAAGGCTTCGAGCTCGGAGAACAACGATCACGATCCCCCTGAAAGCGTCAAGGCAAAGGGGTGAAGGGGTGAAGGGGGCGTATATTTACAGCTGCGATCGGCTCTTTTGTTGAATCGTGTGGTGATACTGTCTGTACATATCGGCACTCTGTATCTCACCTCTGTACTCGACACTGTAGAGGAGCACTTTTACACTGCCATCTGGATGCATATTATCTGTGTGTTTGTTTGTGTGTGTGTGTGTGTGAGAGAGAGAGAGAGAAAAAGAGATAAAGTATATATGTGTGAGACAGAGAGCTAGTATATATGACTGTACTGGGACCAGCATTGATGTGCTTTATTCCCATTCTCTTGTTCAATGTTTATACTGTAAATAGTAGTTTGGAGCTCACGTTTCCTTTCTTTTTTTTTTCTTTTTTTTTTTGTTAGTTTTTTTTTTAACTGATATTTTGTTTACATTTTTTTTTTTTTTTTTGCAAAGTGCTAACAGTATGTGTGAGGGCCAGGTCCCGGTTTTAAATGTACATATAAATTTATGAAGCAATCAGTGGTGGTCATATTTCATTCGTAGTGTTGTAGTAAACTGCATGCACTATACTAACCAACTACATGGTGACATTATTTTAAAAAGCCAAAAGAATAAAGATCATATTTTTTGTACCAAAGTATAATTAATTTCCTCATCAATATAACTGTCTCACGATGTTCATGACTATTCATGAAGCCCCCCACAATGTACCAGAAATTTTTATTATCTCTATCGACTGAGAAGTTTCTTTTCTGTTACGTTGAAATGGTTTTTTTTTGTTTGTTTGTTTGTTTGTTTGTTTGTTTTTTTGTATTTTTTTTTGCTGATGTGTGTTCAGAATGTGCAAAATGACTTTTATTCCATTGAATCGGAGCAAAAAGGTTTCTGACGTACACTGTAGTTTTCCAAAATAAAGCATATTTTGGGAAGCCGATACCTTTGAACGACTAACGGATGTGTTTGATTTATAAAAAAAAAAGGAAGCACAGAATCTTCTGGATGAATCGTTTTGGTAATTAGTGATCGATGAATCGTTCATTTTCGATTTCAAACGACTCCATACGATAGCTTCACTGACGATTTTAAAAAAAGGATTAAAAAACATGTGCTGTGCGTTTTATCCGTTTTTAGTTATGTTTTGTCGTGTTTAAGTGTAAAACACAATACAACAGTCGGCTCGATGAATAATTTCATTTGAATCATGAAGAATTACAGTTAAATCTATCTTTTTGAAACGATTCCCTGTCTTTG
Organism: Tachysurus vachellii; assembly: GCF_030014155.1. NCBI lineage: Eukaryota > Metazoa > Chordata > Actinopteri > Siluriformes > Bagridae > Tachysurus > Tachysurus vachellii. The sequence goes on along the minus strand of NC_083463.1, from coordinate 30,601,904 downwards.
ATTCCTCTAATCCCACTGCGATTTGCCAGAGTAAGATTTTTTAATCAATGAAAAATGACATTCCACATTTCTTACAATTTACAGTTACATTTATTTTTAATGTTTTGTAACCTAAAACTGGGGCACGGTGGCTTAGAGGTTAGCACTTTCGCCTCACACCTCCAGGGTTGGGGGTTCGATTCCCGCCTCCACCTTGTGTGTGTGAAGTTTGCATGTTCTCCCCGTGCCTCGGGGGTTTCCTCCGGGTACTCCGGTTTCCTCCCCCCGGTCCAAAGACATGCATGGTAGGTTGATTGGCATCTCTGGAAAATTGTCCATAGTGTGTGATTGTGTGAGTGAATGAGAGTGTGTGTATGTGCCTTGCGATGGGTTGGCACTCCGTCCAGGGTGTATCCTGCCTTGATGCCCGATGACGCCTGAGATAGGCACAGGCGCCCCGTGACCCGAGGTAGTTCGGATAAACGGTAGAAGATGAATGAATGAATGAATGAATGAATGTATGTCTTGTATTATTTATTTATAATAAGTTATTTGTTTTTTAAAGCGCAGTGTCCTACTTTTGATCCATTTACAGATAAATTTATTGTTTTAAGTATGACTAAAACATATCAGTCTACAGAATGAATCATTTGCTAACTAGTGAATCATTTGCTATCTAGTGACTCACGAATCAGCGAATTGATTCGCAAGCCTGAGTCTGTTGAAAGCAACACAGCCGTGATTATATCAGGAGTCAGGCCACAACATCATTAACTTTCCCAGAGAATATTATTCTCATTATACTAAGAAACATTCTTTCCTTAGATGAGTTTTTTAAAGAAACCGAATCAGTCAGTTGCCTAAATGAAAATTTGCTGGATTCACTCGGCCTCCAATTTAATACCTGAGCTGAAATGATGAGATTTCCAGCTGACTGAAATGGACTTACTGCAGACTTGTTGCGTCTTTCTCTTTACCTCCCACACTAAGGATGTTTGTTGGTGTTCAGACATCGATGGCGTTTGGAGGCTCATTAGTCTGAATTCTGTGGAGCCCGAAGTCTGACCTGTGCTGTAATAAGGCCACACCAGACGCTGGTGATACGTCTGTGGATCCACTTTTCAGCTAAACACCATTTACTCAAACACAAACAGCTCATTTATTGATCACAATTTAATGACAGCTTATCATTGTTTTGCTTTTTTTCTACCTACACATTCAGAATTGGACAATATCTTAAGCACGAAATATGTTATGCATCTGTGGTCAGAATTAGTGTGAGGATGAAAGTGTGAGAAAGCTGAAACATAATCACAACACAAGCTAAGAGTGGTGTCACGTGCCAACTTTTTCTCAGGTCCAACTGCTTTCAGCAGCCTGTGTGTTTGTGTGATGGAGAGAGGAAACACTCTGTAATCAGGACCGACCCTCCTGGAGATCCTCTCCTCCTGTTGCCTAGCAACCTGACATCACCATACTGCCCAACAGGTCTTTTATGTTGTTGCCTCATTTCCTCATGATAGTGAGAATTCATAACACGTTCAACATTATTTGGTCGTTTCTTTTTTTTTTTTAATTTGTTGTTTGTTTAAGTTATTTAGTTCGTTCAGTTGTAATCCATCCATCCATCTATTCATTAGTCTGTTCGTTTATTTCTTCAGTCACTTGCCCATTGTTCTTTACTTCTTTGTTCACTCATCCTTTAATGAAATCATTACTTAATTCATTTGTTTATTTGTTGTCCTTTCCTATGTTTGTTTACTCGTTTATTCACTTATTAGTTTGTTCACTTGCTTGTTTAATTCTTTATTCAGCGATTCTTTCACTTCTTCACTTGTTCGTTTGCTCATTCACTATCGTGTTTGTTTGTTTGTTTCATAAGATACGAAATAAGACGAGAAATTTCCTGCTGTGTTCGATTCGAACCTCAATATGACTTTAATAAATAGACAAAATATTATTGTTCACATTCAAAAATAGTTCAAATAGACAACATATTATTCTTCACATACTGGTTACTCTCTTTAATCTTTTTTAAATAGCTTTCACTACTCTTATTTTAAATTTTCCACAAACAGGTAAGACATTTATATATATATTTATTGTATATATTGTTTGTATGTACTGTACAGTACGTTAGGTATGTTTTGGTGGTATGTATGCTGATGACCACTAGAGGGAGCTCTTCTCTGATCTTCACCCCAAGGTCACGTTTCTTGTTAAAACTCTTGAATTTCTTGTTTTCTAAAAGCTACACAATCATAAAACGCATATCAAGCCATTCAAAGAATATGTTGTATTTAATAAGTGTTTACAGAAATAGAAGTTATCGTTTGTGGTTGACATGACAGACATGACAGATGACAGAGCTCGGCTTGTGTACAGCACAATGAGGCCAAAGTGCTCTTTAAACCGCATGAAAAGGGCTTTTTTTTTCCCCCCGTGGCTCTATGCGGTTTGCTTCTGCACTCTGTTTTGAGTGAATAAGCGCTGCAGAATGAGAGAGACTCACTTTTTCCGCTTCACTAAGAAAAAAATTTCCTGATGACAGGACAAAAATAAAGAAAATCACTGCTCGCGCCATTAAACCATCTGCGCGAGCGCTTAGCATTAGCTAACTGTAGTCTCGCCTGAGGTAAAATTCTTACACTTGGTTTTTTTCCCCCTTCGAGTTCCTATTTTATCTGGGAATTTTTTTCATGTCGTTTATTAATTTTAGTGTATTATTTCAAACGGACAGAAGTAAACAGTTTATTAAAATAATTTGTATTTATTATTATTATTATTTATGTCGAAGAAACCATGTTTAGGTCTGATTCCAAAATAAACGTGACTTCCTTTCGAAGTGCACTATGTAGGGGATGAATGTAGGGGATGAAACAATGCGGTTTAATGGTTTATCAAGTGCACTAAATGTTTATTATGGGGCAATTTGGGATGCAGCCAAAGCCTGGACAAAAAGCTGCAGCATCCTTTTAATAATGGGGCTTAAATTTTAGCCCTGAAAGGAATGTGAGCATATAATAATAAATATAATTATTAATTTACTTTTCAACATTTTTCTTATTTTCAACTATATTATAAATTGTAAAAAATTTTGTATTAGTTGTTTTCCTTTTTTTTGCATTTATTGTTTTATTTATTTCATATTTTTTACTTTACTATGTCATATTTTTTTACTATTTTCATAGTTTTTTACTTTATCATTATTCTATTCACACTATTATTATTCTATTAATAATGTTTAATTATCATAGAAGGATTTTATCCTTCTATTCTTGTTATAATAATATATAGTTACACCCGTTTGTATACTGTATTTTATCATTTTATTATTTATTTATTTACTTACATACTATCATTTTACTTATTTTATTGTTTTCTACTTACAGATACTCTAATTGTGTTTTATGGTTATGGTCTTATTATTATTATTATTATTATTATTATTTATATACTTATTTACAATGTCCTTTATGATCAGTATGATCATATTTTTTTTGTATTTATAGTTAGCACCTGAAAACTAAACATTTTACACAAGCATTTAGTTTTAACCAGAATTTTTTTTATTAAAAAATAAATATTCATTCATTCATTCATTCATCTTCTACCGCTTATCCGAACTACCTCGGGTCACGGGGAGCCTGTGCCTATCTCAGGCGTCATCGGGCATCAAGGCAGGATACACCCTGGACGGAGTGCCAACCCATCACAGGGCACACACACACACACACACACACACACACTCATTCACTCACGCAATCACACACTAGGGACAATTTTCCAGAGATGCCAATCAACCTACCATGCATGTCTTTGGACTGAGGGAGGAAACCGGAGTAAAAATAAATATATATATATATATATATATATATATATATATATATATATATATATATATATATATATATATATATATATATATAAATTTTAATTAATTAATTTTTTTTAAAAGCCCCCATAAAATAGCTTTTAAGTTTGTGACTTGGAAATGAAATAAATATGATTCATCTACACATCTGTACAAAGGCCACAGGAAAATCCATCCACGGCTTCAGCTCCAAAGTGACTTTGAAACATACAGACCCAGCAACACTGTCTGTGGCAATAAAACTGTCCTGAACTGATCTGAGGGAACGATTTCCTGACGTTTTGGGAAGGAACAATTAGCTGTGTCTGTACTGATGATCCAGACAAAATCAATGATGAATTCACTGAATTTCTGGAACGTTTGGAATTTTTTGTTTATCATCCAGACGAAACAAATTACTACTGCAAATTATGTGTAGGTGAATTGCTCTCTGCTTGAGTGTGTGTGTGTGTGTGTGTGTGTGTGTGTGTGTGTGTGTGTGTGTGTGTGTGTGTGTGTGTGTGTGTGTGTGGGTAAGTGAGCTGTGTTTCTGTGAGTTGAATAATGCATCTCTCTGCTTACAGCTCTCAGCTTCTCATGACATTAAGACCATGTGCATTAGGAAGATGTGCATCTCTCTCTCTCTCTCTCTCTCTCTCTCTCTCTCTCTCTCTCTCTCTCTCTCTTCTGGACCTGGCCTCTGAAATCTTCACTAGACTGCACAGACTAACCTGTTTAACAGACATTCAACAGATCAGATCAAAAGTACAGCACTGAAAGTTAGTTAATTCTCCATTCCTGGAAGAAAAATACACTTGTTATAGGAAATAAATACTCACAGTGTGGTGACAGTAGATTTTCCTTCAACAGCACAATCCCAAGTATTATAATAAAATAAAAGATACTTTATTTTGTCACAAATGCAGGTCACCCAAGGTTTCCATCAGTCTGGGCGGATGCCATGATAAGGAAGCTGGATTTGTGTGTGTGTATCTGTGTGTGTGTGTGTGTGTGTGTGTGTGTGTAGAGAGAGAGGGAAGGGTGTTACTGTAAAAGCAGAGGGTAAGGGAGGGCTGTTTTAATGTTTCCATGATTTGTTCAGCAGTGAAGCTCATTTCCTTCCAGCTGGGCACATGTGACTGTGTCCTGGATTACACACAGCGTTCACGTTCCTGCCTCTGTGAGAGAGAGAGAGAGAGAGAGAGAGAGAGAGAGAGAGAGAGAGAGAGAGAGCACATGTGTACGGGTGTTTACTGGAAGAAATTTGTAGCCTAACTTTTTTCCCCCTACTTTCTTCCTGTCTCTCTCTTCCCTGTGAGCAGATCCGTCCGGGTCTCTCTCCCATACACCCTCACGGCAGTGCCACGCATTCCTTCCTCCACATCCTTTGCTCTATCATTTCCTTTTTCCTCTTCTCTCTCTCCATCTCCTCATCTCTCAGCGTTTGTCCCTGAAGCACCGGTAGTCGGGTCACTTCTTGTGAGGGAAGCGACTGGTGTTCGGTTTCTTCCACAATGGAAACTCAATCTGGAAGCAAAGGCGAGGAGCTGAAAGAAAAGCGACACACACGGGCTGCTGACGCCAAAGAGGACCTGCAGGAGAGCAGGCGCATCGAGAGGTTTGACATCCCTCTAACCAACCTGAAGAGCATGTTTGAGAAACCACCAACACAGAGCACGGTGAGTCAGTGTGTGTATTCTGTTTCTGATAGAAAGTGTGTGTGTGCTGAGTCATCTAGAGCTTAAACTCACAAGAATTATCGGTTATTAGATGTAATACACACTTTTGATATGTCTAGTGTTACACCTGATATGCAAATAGTTGTGACATTTTGCCACAGAAGGCTATGCATTAAGAGACAGGACCAATTCACGATTACTACAAAATCTACTTTAACAGGTTTAAGTTGATTTCAACAAATCTCTAGAAATAGTAAATTTATTTTATTTGATGTTAGCATGAGGTTGGTGATATGAGGTTAATTGGGAGACCACAATGTTTTGAATTTGCATATTATACATATTCATGAAATGTTAAATGTTCTCAGGCCAATTTAAGAATATTAAAGAGTTTATTATTCTACATACATTATTTATCATGCTTTTTAATGAAACATTAAGGATACTTTTATAAATTCTGATAGTATATTCTTTCACATTCGTGCCCAAATGCATACACTGGGCTAAAAGGTACAAAGTAGAACAGTTTTAGAAGACCAAAAATCTGAATGCTGTCAATAGTTCATTAAAGTTTAAATTTTATTAAGAATGAATGCTTTTTGAAGAGATTTGAACTTTTTGTGTTGCACCAATGGAACGGCGTAAAAGTGTCCTCTAGGACGCCTCAACACTAGGTACAACGTCGATGAACTGTGCTCTGCAGAGAGCAGAACGTTAACGTTAAACCTTAAACGTTGGCTTGAGGTTCACAGTAAGAGTAGATAACATTTAATAGTGCCCCCTAGGGTGCCTGTATGTTAAATTACACATGATAAATGATAAAGTGCACTATAAGGTGTCTCTATGGTAGATAAAATGTGCCTCCTAAGCAGAGAAAACCTGATGCTATAGTATACATATATACTTTATGTAAGAAAACATAATGAAGTGCCCTAATGAGTGCACTTACAATGGCGTCCTCTACATGCAAGAAAATGAGAACTCAGAGAAAACGAGAGAGAAAATGTGCCCTTTAGGGTGAATCTTTTTATATCCTCCCTCAGACAGCTCGGGTTAAATCTAGGATCTCGAACCTTAAACAGCAAACAGATTTCACTCTGAAAGAGAAAAGAGTGAGAGAGAGAGAGAGAGAGAGAGAGAGAGAGAGCGAGAGCGAGAGAGAGTGAGAGAACGGACTGAGGAGAACCAGCTGTTTCTCTTTTTCCTTTGCGCAACTTGAACACTTGATATCCAAATTTAATCCCTCCTTCATTTCTTAAGCCTCGTGAGACTGCAGGAATGACTCAGTGTTATCCGAAACTTTGCCTTTTATTATTTATTAATTTTTCGTTTTTCCCCCAAAACGATGGACACTTTTATTACAGTAGATGTGATTGCACTTCCTCACCCCCTTACAGTAGGTATCAAGAAGGGCTCGAACTGGGACATGTACGTGGAGCTAAAAATAGAAAAGTATACTCTATAATGCACTGTACAACCTATCTAGTGCTCTACATGAACAGTGTTTAATGACAGTCACTACAATGAAACCAAATGCTTGTGATCTTTGTCATTTCTTCATGTTTGCACCGAAAATGAAAAGTATTGGCACCCCTGGTTGAGTTTGAGTGCACATGCTTCCACTGAAACTAATTCAGTATATTGAGTTTACTCACTCACTCAAGTACAGAAGAACAAAAACAGAAAGTAAACGCGAGTCAGCGGATCTTCAGTACCAACTGTTCTGTCCTGTCAGAGCTAAACACACCACTGAACACATCAGCCATTTCAGAACCAGTGCAGGCGACTCAGAAACACGTGAGTCATCTTTTTTGCACGTCCGTGCGTGTGTTAGGTTTAAACAGAGGGAGCGGAGTGTGAGGGATGGATTTTAAAGGAACATAACTTTCAATCCTAGATATTAATTGTAATAGAATTCAGATGTGTGAGAAATTAAAGGAAAAATTAAACAAAATGAGTTTTATGTGTCAGTTCCCATTGACACAATGATTCTGTGGCACTGGAAAGTGCTAACATCTCTCTAGAATGTTCCATAAGTGTTCAGAATCTGGTTGTTAAGGAGATAAGAAAGCCCTTGAATCTATGTGCACGAGGGGGCGGAGTCATTCTGGAAGAGGCCCCGCCCATCAGGACAGAAACGTTTAAAAAATGTTGCAAAAGTTTGCACACCCTAAGGTGAATGTTTTACGATTTTGTTATGATAATGAAACTCTTTCATTCTATTTGTCTTCGGTTGTCACTGTTGTGAAACACAGTGATATCTTTTTTAATCACATTTTCCAGCTATGTGAAAGGTCAGTGTTATGAAGCTTCACAGCAAACCGCATGAGAGCAAACCGCCGTCAATGCGACTTAACAAAATAAACGTGTTGGCTGTTTTTTTTTTTAATTGAACACTTTAAAGAAACACATTCACATAAAATCCATCGGTTTTATCTACCAGTGAATTCAATAGAAAGACACTTGAAGTGAACAGGGAATTATGTATTGTATATAAACTGTAAAAAACAATGTCTGGTTTTCATTTTCCATCAAATCAAATATCAAATGTTTTTGATGCTCCAACATTTTCAGATTTAAGTCTCTCTTGTGGCCAAGAAAAAAAAATTTCTTTGCTTCTCCACAATTAACACAAACTCGCCAAAAGCAGAACCACAATCATCTGACCTGTTAAAATAACACCAAACGAACACACTGAAGCACCCAGAGGATTTGCACACACACACACACACACACACACACACACACACACACACACACACACACAAAATAAGCAAAAGTATAGCTCTATTTATAAGAAACCCAGTGTTGCAGTCCAGAAATAAAGTTTAAATGACATATTGTCTGTGTGCACAAGTCTATTTGTGTGTACAAATCTGTGTGTGTGTGTGTTTCCCACGATTCTAAGAAATATTTTAAAGCAATACTCCTTCATGTTTTTACCCTAATCTCTATTTGAAGCGGCTGATGAGTACGTGAGGAATAAAACTGTGACATGCTGTTTCAGGAAAATAATCAACGTTGCAGTATAACGTGACTCTGTCTTTCTGTTACCACCCTGAAGTTGACTATTTTCCTGAAACAGCACAACATTCAAACATGATTTTTATCCCTTTAAAGTTGTGGATCATCTGTGAAACAGACTCCCTCATCAGCCTCTCTTCACTCTCTTGACGTTTACTGACAGCCCCAACAACTGCCCTTAGACTGCCAGCACAAGCTTCTGAGGTTTTTCCTCAGTACAAAGAAAAGAGTTGAGTAATTCTTTGTCCGTGATAATCAGTCATACAGCAATAATGCACCATGAGTTATATACAGATTAGTTGTGAGTATTCCTTTAATGGCAGCTCAACATTAACAAATAAAAACTAAAGCAAACCTTGTGTTTTGCACAACAGGAAAAAACATGTGGTTAATTTTATTTTGTCTTTTTACCACGTTACCTCGGTATGTACAGTGCGAGCCGTGTTCAGTAGTAAAGCCTCGTGAAACGTGGCAAACAGACAGACGTGGTCTCGCCCACCACATCAAGTGATGTGGGATTTTCTCCTATTAAATCAAACCCTAGATTGAAATTTAGATCCTTTTTAACTGCCTCATTTCAAAATAATTGCCACAATTTAACCGTTACAAACAAATGCTGCTTCTTCAGTCTGCTTAGTTTATATCGAACTGATATAACAATAATAATTCATAATAGTAGGTGAAAATAATGTCAAACAACCCAGTCATGAACTTCCGTTTATCAATTATCTGCTTAAATGATTTGATCAAAAATTAAAGGGGAATTTCGTTATTTTTGGATCCGCCTGCCGTCCGCAAGGCCACCTTTAAAGGAAAAAAAATAAATGAACCAGTCCGTTTATTCCACCTTCCAAACCACGTAACATTTTTGTGCCATATACTTTACATCTCTATGATTATTTCAAGCCTACAAACAATTACAAAAATCACTAACTGCACCTTTAAACAAGCCGCTCAGTATTATACTCAGTGTTTCCATGTTAGTCAAATTGGTCCAGAGCTACTTTTTCTCCTTCTGGTAGATTGTCATCTTACTTAATTGGCTTGTATTATGTTCCACTTTTAATATTTTTATTTCTCCATCCATGCATTTAGAATGGTGGCCAGAGAATGCTACAGATGTGTGTGATGGTCTGGGAAACGTCATAAGATACTAAGGCAAGACCGTTGAATTAATTACTGTGAAATAATTTCTTCTTATTATTATTCATTCATTCATTCATCTTCTACCGCTTATCCGAACTACCTCGGGTCACGGGGAGCCTGTGCTTATCTCAGGCGTCATCGGGCATCAAGGCAGGATACACCCTGGACGGAGTGCCAACCCATCGCAGGGCACACACACACACACTCTCATTCACTCACGCAATACGGACAATTTTCCAGAGATGCCAATCAACCTACCATGCATGTCTTTGGACCAGGGGAGGAAACCGGAGTACCCGGAGGAAACCCCCGAGGCAGGGGGAGAACATGCAAACTCCACACACACAAGGCGGAGGCGGGAATCGAACCCCAACCCTGGAGGTGTGAGGCGAACGTGCTAACCACTAAGCCACTGTGCCCCCCTCTTATTATTATTAGCTAATATAAATGTAGTGAATGTTTCTATTAGTTTTACTGAAATTACTGAATAATTTGTAGTAGTTACTCTATAACATAAGTGGTTTCAAGATGAATAATTAAATAATAAAGCAACAGATTCATGGATAAGAGTCTATATATGTTTAGTGAGGCCAGTTAGATCAATGCTTTTGGCTACAACCCTGAGTTTCCTTTTCCCATGTGTTTTCTTTGTTTTTTTTTTTTTTTTGTGCTGCCACATGTGCAGTAGAATGACGAGTTAAAGTGTTAAAGCATTTGTTTCTGAGGAGGAAGAAGAGAGAGAGACGGGATACTGGTCCAGATCCAGCTCCTTTGGCACACTAAACCATGAAACATGACCTCTTTATCCCTCAGTGTGGTTTAATAATTTACAAACTTTCTGCTCCCTCTTTCTCTCTCTTTCTCTCTCTCGCTTGTCGTTCTGTATCTCTCGCTCTGGTTCGTTTTAATGATTGATGAAGCCGGCAGGAGAACACAGGGAGACAGACAGGAAGAATAGCAGAGAGATCTGTTAGACTTTCTCTCTTCTGGCAATCTGTATGCTTTTAAGGTGCTCTATGTAACATCTAGAACTTCCTTCTTCATAAATAGCTTTTGTTATACCAAAGCTTACATCTATTAGGTCAGAAGTTGTTGATTATTTTCCTATAACAGCAGCGTGACCCTAATTTCAACTACAAATCACAGGTTTATATATTAATGCGCTCTTTCTATAGTAACAACTCGAACAGGGACTTATAAATCGTTGATTATGGCGCCGTTATCCGTATGACATTACTGTAGCATCGACGTTATTTCAAGAAGTCTCCAGTGTGAGTAGTTTGACAAGAGATAATAGGAGATAACTATATCTATTGTGTGAAGGTTCCACAATATTACCTGTAACTGTAAAGGGGAAAAAAGATTGTGATGTTGCATTTGTTAATAATTCTCGGCAGACACTGTGTTAAGTGTTGATTATTTCACTACACCGTGTCTCTCCTGTCAGTCACAGTAACACCAGCCAGTCCTAGGTGTCTGTGAGCTCATAGAGTTGTAGGGTGATCTCGAGTGTTCTGGATGAACCGATAAACTGGAGCCCCGTCACCACTGAATCTCACTAACGTGAATGAACACAAATCCAATCCGTCTTAGAAGAGTGGCGGTTAATATCAGATGTTTGAATGAGCACGTGCTTGTGATGTTCAGGTGTCCATAAACTTTTGGTCATATTGTATAGAGCGCTGAGCTGACTGCTGGTCGGAAGTTAACCAAAATAACACACGGGGTGTGTCCAGTTTGTGGGAAATAAAAAGCTTGTCAGTGTTTGCATTGCATCTGTAATTCACCTCACAGGCTGCAGAGGGCGTGAAAACCTTTAAACTGCTTTTTTTTTTTAAAGACTTGGACCACAGACTCCTGATGCAGTCTTTGTCATTTCATGGTCACTAGAAGGCGTGCTAGCATGTGCTATCCAACAGAGGGCAATGTAATATTTTGATTATTTATATCTTCCTGTAAATAGGACAAGCTCTAAAGATTGCAGTCTAAAATCTCTTGCATGTAGGGCAGGGATTCCGTTCTGTATTTTTTTTTTAGCAGAAGTCAGGAGATGTTGTGGAGAAGCAAAACTTCGTCGTGTTACGTACGGAGACGATTTGATTATTCCGTCAGCAACCTGATATTAAACAAATTTTTTCACTGTAAAGAAATGTTCGCATCATAACAGGTAAACGTTTCCTTGGACATCCTGCAGCGCGCTGAACATTTGCATGCACAGTACGACCGTTTACTGACGGAGAGATAAGCGTACTGTATGACCATCTGTTACTCTTCACATAGTATAAGTAAGAAGCCTGTTGTAAAAGACATGTTCCCTTTTAGCACAATACTAACACTATTTTGTGTAGCAATCCATCGCTCAGTCTCCTGCTTAAATCCTGTCATGCAAGAGAGGATAATTATAGGTTAACTAGCGCACAGGGTGGCCTCATGTCTAAAAGTGAAGCACACAGAGGCATGCTGTCATCCAGGCCTCGGTACAGACTCATAGCTAAATCTATGAGAAGAGCTGGGGCTAAAAGTGGCGTGCATGCTCGCAGTGACCGGTTTACGCTTACGGCTTTGTTAAAACGGGACTGTGCGTCTACGCATGACTCCAATCATTCATGTCTCTATGACAAGATGTTCGGCATGTAGGATGAGCGGCGCGTGCGTCTCACGTCTTAACACGTGACGCAAACCCCAGCCGTCATTTATTCTACATCCCGTCAGGGTTCCACGTGTTTAACGAGTTTCTGAGAATATTCTATTCACAAGTTCACAGGAGTCGAAAGGATCGAAGGATCACCGGACACGCGTTTATCTTTAGTCTACGTGCAGTGTCGCCTTTCAGTTCTGTCATTTTATAGAATCGTTATGCTATTCCTGTAGTTTACTACGTAATGCTAATTCTAAATCGATCTTCATGATTTGTGTAGTGTAATAAATGATGCTGTGATGTGTGCTTATTACTGATGACTTCTTATCTCAAGACTGATTCTTTTCACCTAACACTTTTCACTGTGTCTGATCTTATTCACAAAGGGGAATGAGATGTGGGGGCAGGTTTTCATCCCAATCGTGCAGGAGTCACTCCTCATTCTACCTGTTTAATCAATCAATCTTGGCTTACAGCTTGAAAACCCAAACTCACCCCAAACTTTCCTGATCTAACAGCATGTCCTAGATCAGGGGTCGGCGACCTTAAACACGCTCAAAGAGCCACATTTGGACTCGTTTCCCACAGAAAAAAACACAGGGAGCCACAAAACCCATTTGACATCTAAAATGAAGATAACACTGCATATATCGTTTTTTTACCTTTATGGAAATTATAGAAAAAACTGTAGTGTGTTGCATTTATGAAATCGATTCCCGCCTCCACCTTGTGTGTGTGGAGTTTGCATGTTCTCCCCGTGCCTCGGGGGTTTCCTCCGGGTACTCCGGTTTCCTCCCCCGGTCCAAAGACATGCATGGTAGGTTGATTGGAATCTCTGGAAAATTGTCCCTAGTGTGTGATTGCGTGAGTGAATGAGAGTGTGTGTGTGTGTGTGTGCCCTGTGATGGGTTGGCACTCCGTCCAGGGTGTATCCTGCCTTGATGCCCAATGATGCCTGAGATCATGCACAGGCTCCCCGTGACCCGAGGTAGTTCGGATAAGCGGTAGAAGATGTCTAATTGAGTCCTCTTCGTATTCATGACATCAAAATTTTAACTTGCCGGCCGCAGCGAACCAAAAATGAGTCTGCTTCTGTGTCGGATTTCGCAAGTCGGCAGTTATGACGCATATTTTGAGCGACAAAAAAATGAAACACGTTTTTTTTTTAATGTTACAAGAGTATCATAATCTTAGAATTTAGAATTGCATTTTTTTTAAAAACTAACTCACTAAAATAAAATAAATTTAAATGAAATATTTATTTTCCAAATCTACAGGGAGCCGTAGCAGAGGGATGAAAGAGCCACTTGTGGCTCCGGAGCCGCGGGTTGCCGACCCCTGACCTAGAGTATTTTATTGCCCTTATACAACAGCAGTGTTTTATTTCCGAATGGACGACGCATCGTCTTTTTTTAACATGACCCGTATGCATGTGAACCATTACGA